>NC_056572.1:17293156-17537801 GCF_018340385.1 Cyprinus carpio | reverse complement strand
CTCTTATGCAGATTTTCACACTGTCACACAGAATACTCATTGATATTCTGACCCTTGTAGAGAATAATAATTTAAGTGCTTTCTTTTTTTTGTAAATGCTGAACATATTTTTTTGCAACTGATATCTTTTTTTAAAGATGATTAAAATTATATAGCCTAATGGATTTTAAAATTAGATTTTTTTTTTTTTCTACAATTCAAAATGGTTGTCACGAAGTAAAACATTTATCTGAAATCGTGTTTATATATTTATTTGTGTACAATATGTCTGTAATAATGTTTAGGTTGCATTTAAATGTCTCATTTTAATTATTAATGAACATTTTTGCAGAAGGGAATTAAATTTGAGTTGAAAATGTGTTAAAACATTAAAAGCTGAATGACTTTTATTTACTACATTTCAAAGACTACTGATTATTTGTAAATAAATAATATTTATAATTGTCTGATCAATCAGTATTTTTAAAGTCCAAAATTGGTCATATGCAATTTTGTAATTAGAGATGTAACAGTGTAAATAGATGTAACAGTAACAGTGCTTCTTAGCAGGGTGGTCTGATATGCCACACGGATTTTGAAATGGACTTTAATTTGTGCTTTAAAAGTGCAAGTGAGACTTGATACACACTCATACTCTAATGCAAGGATTTCCAAACTTTTTTCTTTCCGGGACCCAGTTCGACAAGTATAATACCAAGACCAAAAATACTTAAATAAATATTTATTTATTTACACACACACACACACACACACACTATATATATATATATATATATATATATTTCTGGGATAATCCATGGTCATCCATGTAATCCATGGTTATTTTTATTATGTCCACTTTAAAAAGACAGAGATGAAGTATTACGCTATGATCACGTATACAGGGTGTTGCTAGGCCCCTTGTAGGAGAAGCGTGTCAGCTCTTCAGCTATACACCAATTCGCGATAGCTTCCTCAGTCACCTTTAAAAGGCCCGCCCGGATGGCTTCTTCACTTTCGCATTCCATTCGGTCTTGCGGACAGTCGCGCGTCCGCACAGCTTTCTATACTCAAACTCTGATGAGCGTGGATTGACGAGCTCTACACATGCACAGTATACCCAGGGCGCTTGCACAAGATCCCGGCCCTATGCACAGGCAGTCCTTATGGCCCCCAAATAAAATATATTCCACACTTTTCAAGGGCCCTCTCTTCCTTTGGGGCCCTGGTAATCAGTACTGGTTTTACCCCCAGTCCGACGCCCCTGAGTATACCACCTACTTGACTACTCTTCCCAGCCGGCATTTCAACGTTGAAACAACGTCAGGTACCAGGGTTGAATCAACGTTGAATTACCTTTTCGATTTTGCAAATTGGATCAACGTTGATATTGTGACGTTGATTCACCGTTGAAATTACGACATTGATTCACTGTTGAAATCGCGACGCCGTTTCAACCGTCTTACCTTCATCATGGGTGAATTATGGTCGTTCTGTAGACGTTGGCTTAACGTTGAATTAGGTGTTGATTTTGAAAAGTGAATCAACGTTGATAACACGACGTTGTTTCACCGTCGTACCTTGCACCATGTATAGATACACAACTGTATGTTCAATTAGAGCCTAGTTTGCATTTAGATCAACACTGTACATTATAAAGGCTAAAAATCAAATGACTGGCAGCAATGGCTTTACAATCAACTTCAATAAACTACCACATGCTCAAAATTGTAAAACAGCAGTTTTATTTTGGAAACGTACTGTATAAAACAGATGAAAATAATCCCAAACTTTATTTTGCAGAGTATGTATGGATGTATTGTTAAAAACACATAGAAGAACAATTCAAATACAATAATATTTAAAGGTTGTTTTTGTAAAATAATTTGCCATATTTTTGCATATAAATGCATATTTTGTGTGGCACTTGCAAGAGAAACCCTTGTACCTTTATGACTGAAACCAGCTGATCTTTTATTTTGGTGGAAAACTACAGTTTCTGTAAAAAACATGTTTTAGTAATGTGTCTCATTACAAGAGATGTGTACATTTGTGCAGTGAAAATGTGTTGAACAGTTCGAGAATGGAACCGGCAACCAGGACGCCTGTAAGGGCAGGGAAGGTTAGGATAATTCCAAGGAACCAGCGTTAGAGGGGGGCACCCGGGGGGGTGGGGGTGGTGGGGGGGGGGGGGCATTTCTAACGGGAACCCCCCCGGACTGTGTCTTTTTTTACCGCAGGGAACGCGGAATGTGATTTCTACCGAAGGGGAACCTAAAATGTTAGACCAACAGCCCGTGCATAGTGGGTGTGCTTCAGGTGATCCTTGAAAGAGTCCCCGCCCTATTCCTTTCTGATGCCGTCCCTCCACTTCTCTCCCACTTTGTGTGCTTCGTATGTTCCTGTATAAAACAAAAACACCAAAAATAACTCCTCATACAATATCAAATTTGAGTTGTGAAATATATTAACTGAAAACTGAATGCAACATAATAACACAATATTTTCACTTTACAGTTCAATAAACAAGGGAAGTGGAAACAAAAAGTGCACAACACTATTCATTACACATTTATTTAATGTATTCAGATGAAAGTTACAATATTAACAAAATTATTCCCAAGTAGTGTTTTCAGGAGCCTCACAGTGACACTGTTTTAATCAGAACATAGAAATCAGTGTAGTCAAACAAAGTAAAATGAAATTAAGTACCATTTTATTAACCTACATAAAATCAAAAACCTAATCACAAAAAGTCAATGACTCTAACCGAGAAGTGACTTCAATGGCGCAGCGAACATTTTCTTCTTCTTACACAATAAGTTTTCAATAATAAGACGGATCCTTTATGACTCTCCTACAAGAAAGAAGAAATGGTTTTACTGAAAAAGTTCTCTAAAAAGCTTGCAGTGCTTCCTCATTTAATACTTTATACCATTTCTTTAAACCGTGGTTCTCAAACTTTTTTGTTAGCCAAGTACCTTGACTCAGTGTCAGCAAAATATTTGTCTCTCCCTAAGTTTCGACTCGACCCATATTAGGAACTGTTAAATTTCCACAAGCTTCCAAACGAATGAGGCAGTGTTTTATCATATTATTGCATAGGAGAATATTTATTGTTGATCGCACTTGCTTACATACAGGTAAATGAAAAAACGGTTAAATTAAATGTTATATGTACAAAAGTGTACATAACTAGACTGTACTTAATGTAAAAAACAACACCAAAAAAACCCCTGTGTAAACACCTCAGGGGCCTGGAAAGAAGAAAACCACTGCTTTAAACAATCCTAATTTATTTTTAAATTCATTTTCATTAATTCATTTAAATTGTACCGACATTTGCAATTATATGTTTCAGAAAACACTTTGAGACTATTATAAGAATAAAAACATATATAACAACACACCTAATCCATGGGATTCATATCAGAAAATGTGGAAAATCTCTAAAAATACAGACATTAACACATAATTTACCAGCAACACAACAACATCAGATGAGCATCTAACTTGAGCATCTGTGATAAAGCAATACAAAAATACACACACAGGTATTTATTTATCTTCTGCAGGTTACATGTCCTTTAAGCTACCCATTTGTAAACTCTGGTAACGTAACGATATAACTTACTTTACTATTTTCAAAAGATAATAAAGATAGCGATTTTCTTACCTCAGTTTGCCAGTATGTTTGCAGGACCTCGCAGAACACATCTGACACTTCTTGTGTTCACATTACAGTTTTTGTTCTCCATTGACATGTCACGACTCAAATTCGCTCAAAAAAAAAATAATTAACAGGCAAATATAAAATAATTCGGGACCGACCGAGCAGTTACAGCAGCAGCTCACAGTCAGCCGCCTCACTCACAGAAAGAACGATAATAACGGTCATATTTTCAAATGTAGAAAGGCGCGAACCGATTCACTGTCCAGTTTCCTGGATGACAGCCAGATTAACCAATCATGATCAAAGCAATAAAGTAAAAACCAACCAGTAGGAATTGTTTCAGTGTGATAAAGCAGCTAAATGTATTTAGTTTTTATTGTTGTTAATGATGAGAACATATACCTTTAGATTTTAGAACAGGTATCATAATTAAAATATTGTAAAATGCTATTAAAATAATAATAATAATAATAATATTAATTTAATATAAATAATTTAAAAGTTTATTAACCTTTTTTCAACCATTTAGCATTAAATATTTTCAACGTTGTTTGAAAGTTAAAACAACTGACCTTATTTCAACCATATTTCAACGCTGAAGGTTGGTCGGTGCCGGAAGTTTTTCAACCGTTCATCTTTAAACGTTGAATCAACGTTGTTTCAACGTTGAAACCACAACTGACCTTTATTTCAACCATATTTCAACGTTGAAGGTCGGTCATGTGCCGGCTGGGTTGTCTCAACATTTAACAGCGCACTTTGCGCTGTTGAATGCGGACACATCCACAAGGTCACAAAAATTGGGCTAAATTTACACTCAACTGGCCCTATCTTGCACCCAGCGCAAATGACTTTGTACACCGACGCATGTGTCATTCCTATTTTGCACCCGCGCAAAGCGCGCTTTTCCCCTCCACAGAAGCACGTCGCTAAACTAGTGAATGAACTTGCGCTCCTGGGCGGTTCAGCGCAAAAAGGAGGCGTGTTCCGGCGCAAACAATCCCTGGTGCTATTTTTGCTGTTCCATTAAACAATTGCGCCACTGACCAGAAAAAACCTAGTCTAAAGTCAGTGGCGCGTTGCGCGTTGTTCATTATGCTATTTTTAAGGGCGCATGCTTGACCATAATGTATAGCGCGGCACAACGGGCATACACTTTGCTCATGTAATCTACACAGATGCAACAGTTATTTTTGCAAATCATAAATTGTTACACTAAAAAAAAATATTAACACATGAGATGACGGAAATCATTGTGGTGTGCCACGAAGATGTGAAAAAATAGGCATAAATCTAGCTTACAAATTATTCAGGCTAATTGTAGTAATTAAGGATCAGACCTGTTTGCCCAATAGTGGCAAGACATATATGTATATAAGGACATCTGACAAATTGGTTTGTCCGTCAAGAACCAGGAAAAAAAATCGACTGAAAAACTGAAAAAACTGAAAGACTGAAAAAAAAAAGACTGTGAAATCACCTTTACCATAATGTAAGTACATTAAAAAACCTTAGTCTTCAACTTACCAGTTAAGCTGAGCTTGCTCATATTTTTTTTCTTTTGCAAATTGAGATGGTGGAGTATTGGTCTGTGGGGACCAAATGATATGAGCGCCGGCGGATCTCTCTCAGAGAGGTGATACAGGCCAGAAAGAAAAGATCCTAATCTCTCATCAGCGCTGAGGAGCATATGGATCAAGACTAAAAAAAAAAAAACGCCCTGGGACTCCAACAGGATGTGAAGACTATCGGCCATAGCCTGGCCGATGCGTGCTGGGCACTGATGCACAATGGTCACTATGGCTTCCCGCTGGCACTAAAGGTTTTATCAGCCCGGCTACAGCTCTCATATATGCACTCTGGGTCGTTCATGCACCCCCTTAGCTCTCATTGGCGGCATTTCAAAGCTCTATTTTTTGTTTTTTTTTTTTTCCATAAGTTCCGCTCTACATTGCAGTTAAATAAGGTTCTAGTCCGACATGCTGGGGAATAAATCAAATTCCCAGTCACACCTGACCAACCAGGAAGCAGCAAAGCAGGCATTTTGTTGCGAAGTCTGGTGTCCTTGGGTCCTTGTGGGTTATCGACTGCACCCAGTGTGCAGCTACGTGCCCATCAGAAAAATGCACTTGTATACATCAACAGAACCTGGGCAACCTATTCAATCAAACGTACAAAGTCATTTTTTTTTTTTTTTTTGCGGGTGATTGCTTATAGAAACAATAGCACCCAAGTACTGTTGCGATATTATTTCGTGGCTCGAAAGCCATGACGCGATTGCCTACTGGCAAATAAAAACTCTACCATTACGGCCAATCTTCACGAGGCGAACTCGCCGTTGGATGGGTGGGTGGTAGGGGACAAAGGGTATCCGTTAAAGGAAATGGCTGAGACACATATTTGATGGCCAGCAACAATTCGTGAAATGCAGTTTAATAGAAACCACACACAAACACGCTGTGTATTGAACGAAACGTTCGGAAGACTGAAAATGCCGTCTGCATGGTGTTGAGATAGATCAGGAGTGCCACATTACAGTTGCAAGTCCTCAAAAGGTCGCAGCCTTCGGTGGGCGCTGATGTCCTCGCGTGTGTTGTGTAGTTACACATCTCCAACTCCGTTACCATAAAATTAAAGGTTGTCGTTCGTTGAACTAGATGAGGAGAATATGACGAGGTACTTTAAGGAAGACCGTTGTCTATGTGGTTGAAACCAAACTGCATGTGCCGATGCAACCTTTTAACCTTCCCAATACCATGCGTCCCACTATCCCCATGGGCAGGCACACACCGCGCCCCTGTATGCCTGGCTGTGTCTGAGGACCACGGAGGGGTTTTTGAGAACGACACGCAGGACCTGCAGATGCATCGTCCTATCAGTAAGAGGTTGGTCAAGACATTAATTATCTTTATGTTGTATATCCGTCCGAATGTTGGTATAATATCACACGTTGCCAAATAATATACACCATACTCGCTGCATCAGATTGTTCACAATCTTTCTCACCCGGTATTTACTGTGGCTGTTTGTGTTATACTTAGCCATTGGAATTCAACTTCATACGGGATGCTTAGTACCTTGCTTCTCGCCCGTTTTCCCTCCCTCCGTCTTTCCGCCCCCTTGGGCCTCTTGTCTCGCTTGCCCTTATCCCACCTTCCTACGTACCCTTCCCCCCACCCTCTTCTTCCGCAGTCCCAGTGAGATACTGTATCGCTCACAACCAAACAGTTGTCCATCAAGCCTATTTATTGTGAAATGCGTCTTTGGATTTGTCAAAAAGAAACACTCAATAGCAAACAGTAATGATTAAAAAAAAATAAAAATGGCACATGAGGGTAAAAACATAGTAAAACAGAAAAAGTGCATTTCTTTTTCCCTCCTCTGGTAGTTTTGCGACGCGCGCCCACGGCGGAGATCGGACACCTGAGGGTCCGGGAAGGCATTGCCCGATGTGCGCCTTGTGGAACGGGTGGATGGAGATGGAGTGGGGGAGGAGGAAGAGTGCACAACAGGAGGTGGTGCGTGCGCTTGAAGGGCCCACGCTCCACGGGCTGCAGCAATCCTCTCCAGGCTTGAGGAGATTGCGCCCGAGAGGCCGCAGCAACATCGCCATCCGGGTCAAGACGGCCATTCACACTTTGCCGCATCCCAGAACAGCTCCCGCTCCAGCATTTCAAATCCGGTGTTGCTGGAGCTGCACGCGAAGGGGTGGTCCTCCGGTCTAGCCATGATGCTGCCACGGCGTGTAGTGGGTCTGGGACCTTGATGGTTGCGCTGTTCCCTCCTCAGATGGCCCGTGCGCCCGGCTCGCGAGGCCCGGGGTCTTCCTGCGAAGCCTGTGTACATTGTTTTTCTTTATTGTGTGGCTGCGCTTAAATGGTTTTCATGTAAATAACGATTAAAATATTTTCATAAGAAACTTGTATGTGAATTTGTGTACCTTGGGGTTGGACTGCTTGCGTTTCTGATTTGGTGCCGATGTTCAAAAACCCCCAAAAATCCTTCAAACGCTTTCGGTCAGCGGTGAGGGTGGACGCAGCGATGTCCCTCTGCTGGCGTCAGGGTCTCAGTAGAGGCAGATCCACCTCCCACGTTACCGGCGTGCCCGACTTGATGCTGGCCAGCTTGGACTTTCCCCGTCTTCTGATGTCATTGTAGCGCTTGCGGCATGTGTGCGACGTCCTAGGGATGCCAGCGTCCTGATGAAACAATTGTGGCTATTTCCCTCCCAGCCCTGATTAACCGCCGCTATTTTGGGTGGGTATTTCGTCCCATCCCCTGTACACACACACTTCTCTGTCTTTCACTGCGCTTACTCAAGACCCACATCAGTCTCCTCGGCTGTGAACCGCTGCCTGGCGTGCGCCTGGTAATATTAACAGCCATAATAATAGCAATCCATAATGGAACGTGCGCACTGCACTTTAAAAAACAATGAGGCAATAATGATTGCATAACACTGTTAAAATACATAATGTAGGCTAATACAAAATAAACAATTTATGTACATTACATGTTATTACAAATGCCTGCAAAGGGAGCCAAAGAGTAATGGACTACTTGCATGTAGACTCGTGACGTACTTCCGCTTTTGAAGTAATAGGGCTCGCCAAGGGTGTAACTTTGGTTTGAGAAGTGGGGGGGACACAAAATGGGGAAAAATGTTTTCGATTTGAATCCCATTTCCTCCATTTACATACAGTTAGGGACTATGGTGATACAAAAATCCAGGAAATAATTAAGTTGTTTATAATGATAAATTCTGCTGCACTGCAATGACTTCGGGTTAGCATGGTTGGGTTCAGCATCCTGCCTGCATACCTGCACTTCTTCGCGCTTGCGCCTGTTCCCTGTCTCACCTATGAAATATGAAAATGTGCTAGCCTGTTTCTGAAATGACATAATTAAAATTAATTACCTGACCCTTTACACAGCACATACCTGCAACTCTGAGCTACTTCTCCCTGTCTCACCCTCCCTGTCTTTAAGCAGCTTCACCTCATCTGTTCTCTGATATGAAAGCATGGCATAAAAAAAATAAACAAAAGTTAATCACAACTGAAACTATATTATAACAGTCAACAGAAAAATATAAGGGCCTGATTCTGTTTCTCTCCCACCACACAAGTGAGCAGGTAAATAATATGAAACCACACCCCATGTGATGATGTGACCATGTTAAAAAAAATATTCTAAACAAATAACAACATGCAATTGGCTCCTACAAGAAGAACATTTAATTTGATAATATTCAAACTGTATTCACTATTTATCATGTACATTTCTTCCCTTTTATCACCAACAAATCAAAATCACCTGGCCTTTCATACAGCACATAACCTACCTGTAACGTCATGCTGCTACTGCTTTTCCCTATCTCACCCTCTCTGTTCTGAAGCAGCTCCACCTCATCTGTGCTCTGATATGAAAACAACTGAGTTATGATCATATTGAGTCCACATAGCCAGAAAAGAGTCTCTGGATGTACATTTTAAAAACTGGGTGTGCCACATTCATTTTCAGATTAATGTGTAAAAAAAACCCTGACTGCGTATCAATAACTTTACAGACTAGACTGGGCTGATGTGTAAAACTATACTCAGGCTCACCACATAACCATAACACTATATAAAATATAGGCTAACTCAGGTTAGCTCGACATTAAGCCCTTTCTTTGAACAAGTAAATAAATTTTTACAAATTAACTTCCATTTTAAATGAACAAATATTGTAAGTGAACAACAATAGCTCAAGTTTAGAAAAACATTTATTATTAAGACTTATTTTATTTCTGCATCTGAGTATAATGAGTTGAGTAGGCTATAACAGCAGCCAGAGTATGCTTGTCATACATTGCTGACAGAAAACGCCGCTGTTTAAGGTGGACACAGAATGTTCTAGGCAACATTAAATGTTTAGGTTAGCTAGCTAACGGTCTGAAGTTACCTAGCAACAGTGTATGTTAACGTTAGCTCATCAACAGGTGTAGACCAAAGACTGTAAAAAAATAAGTAGACAGACATTTTGATTACCCTGACCTGAGCTAATTTACTGAATCAACCAACTCACATCTCCTTTCTTTTTTTTCATCCATGAAGACATTAAAGTCATCTGTTGCTGGCGTTTCATGACTGACTGCGATACCGGCTGCTCAGTAGAACTTTCAGTGCGCTTACACTATTTAGAGTGTGCACGAGACGTCCCTGCCTGTACGCGTACGCGGACGCGCGCATCGACACAGACAGGCAGGATGTCTGTTTTGCTCGGTCCTGCTCCTCCGTGACGATGACGGCGCGCGGTTAAAAAAAATAATAACAAACTAATTTGAAAGTGGGGGGGACACGACCGGGATTTTGAAAAGTTGGGGGGACATGTCCCCCCTGTCCCCATAGGAAATTACGCCCGTGGGGCTCGCTGAGTTCCGGTTGTCGGCCATTATTTTGGCGTTTGGAGAAAATGTTCAGAAAAAAGTGTGTTTATAGATTTCAGACACAGCAGAAGGTATACAGCATACACTGTTGTGTTCCGCTGTGTACATCTTCTGCAAAGTTCAACAGAACTTTAAGTTTTCACAGTTTTCCTGCAGATGTCGACCTTAGAAAACGGTGGCTTGTGAACATACACCGAGACGATTTTTGTCCTACCAGCAATTCTAAGGTTGTCTCCCTGTCTAGTTCTTTCATTAGCACCAACTCTGCATATTTAATTCCATCAGCTCTGCTCAACACATCAATGGTAAAGTGACTGTTGACTGATATTTGGTAGTTCTGAATGTAGTTCGAACCCACGTCCTCGTCCATTGCAACATCTAAAGGAATTCTAGTGCCGAGTGCTGCGTTTTCTGAAATTTCTGGTTTGCAGCACGATGTATGTTAAAATACTTCGTGTATAAATTGTCTAAACTTTGTGTTTTGGGTTTTTTAGTGGTTGTGTGTAATCTTTGCAAGCTTTCTAGTCTATGATCCATTTAAAATGTAGAACTTTGTTTTTCAGCCACACAGACATTGCAAAGTTTCGGGAATGGCATCTGCATATTTATGTGGGATTCACTCTCGAAGTAGCAGTGATTGACACAATGATGACCAAAGCAATAGACGGGAGAAAATATGTGAAAATGGGCATTAAGACTAGAGCACCCTCACTCATTTTAGAAGCACCCTCAGTGATTATTTCTGGAACCTGGTTAATATGCTTTTATTGCAAAACTATGTACAAAAACAACAAAATACAAATGCACTTGATAAAACAATTGAATAAATGCATATTTATAAGTTAAGCACTTAACTAAAATAAGTAGGCTATTAATAAAATAAATAACTAAAGAAGGCTGACTATAATCAGCTTGCTTCCATTTAATGAGAAAAGCCTACTCCTCATCTTTATTAGAAAAAAAGCGCTTCTAGTCTTCAGTGATGCAAGAACGTTTGAGCATACACGTAATCTCTGAGCAAAAGCAGAGCCAATTCATAGAAGAACAATGTTCTTTGAATATAATTCTAGAATTAGACACACTGGCTCATGAAAACCCCTATGCGAACATATGAACACAATGACTGAACACTTTATGATAACATAATATAATAATTCAACGCTCTTTTCTTTAATCAGATTACTTACAGCAACGAATGCCATTACATAAAATAAATTTACTTTACTTACTGAGTAAAACGATAGATTCTGAAGCACAAGATGTCCTCGAGTTGTTCACAGTACTGAATCAGAAATCCTCACTGCCACCAAGATGCCGTGCATGCACAGAGAGGACCTCAATTTGAATCAAATTTTTCTAGTTGACTTTAATTTACATAGGCTTGTTCGAAACAAAAGGAAACATCAAAAAGACTTATTTTTTAGTAAAATAAAAAACTTAATAAAATGTAACCGAATTAGCTAAAGTTTTGCTGTATTTAATTACGGCCAAATTAATTTTGTATTTTTTTTTTTCAATACATCAGGTCAGTAATACAGTCCCATGGCCGGTGTAGTCAAGTTTTGTAGCAAGCTGCTTACTAAAGACATCCTGGAACACCCGATATTTGTGTGGAATTTCAATGCAGGATGCAGCGGTAGAGCATTCACTTCACATGCAGTGAGGCATTGGCTGATCTGTACGGATCAGGAAATGAAACTCCAGTCCAACATTATCGTCAAAGATGGCCAATTTAAACATGAAATAGATGGTGACAACCCTTGACAATAAGTGGTGAGCAAAGCAGTTTCATTCCAGCTGCTAGCTGCAGCGAGAGTCACAGTGGAGCGACCTTGATGGAGGTTGTAAAGCTGATAGTGTACTGACAATGCATTGGCAGTTTGATCGAACACTTCCTTGATATGAGCAGTGAAGGCGTCTAATGAATGCGTGACAGGTGCATCCAATTCCCATAAGGTTTTCCCCACTGTAGAGCTCTGCCTGACAGAGAGATGATATATGCGATTTTGGACCACTCTGTGGGAAATCAATGCGGCTCCATCTCAAAAAACAATTCACACTGCAAAAGGAATCCTCTGCAATACCCTGCCATGCCAGAGTAAGTCATAAGTTTTTATTGCATGAGTGGGGAACATTTAACTGTTCATGAGGTACATTGCCTGGGCAAAGAAACTGTTCTTGTGCCTGGCTGTCCTGGTATTCGTGGCTCTGAAGCGCCGGCCAGATGGCAAAAGTTAAAAAAGGGGATAACTTGGGTGTGAGGGATCCAGGGTGATTTTCTGAGCGCTTTTCCTCACTCTGGATGTATACAGTTCTTGAAGGGTGGGCAGGGGAACACCAATAACCAATAATCCTTTCAGCAGTCCAAACAGTTCTCTGTAGTCTTCTGATGTCTGATTTTGTAGCTGAACCAAACCAGACAGTTATTGAAATGCACAGGACAGACTCAATGACGGCTGAGTAGAACTGTTTCAGCAGCTCCTGTGACAGGTTAAACTTCCTCAGCTGGCGAAGGAAGTATAACCTTTGTTGGGCCTTTTTAACAATGGAGTCAATGTGATTGTCCCACTTCAGGTCCTGAGAGATGGTGGTTCTCAGGAATCTGAATGACTTCACTGCAAGATCAGTGCTGTCTATGATGGTGAGTGGGGGGAGTGCAGGGGGGTTTCTCCTGAAGTCCACTATCATCTCCACTGTTTTGAGCATGTTGAGCTCCAGGTTGTTAAGACTGCACCAGACAGCCAGCTGTTCAATCTCTTGTAAGCAGACTCGTCGCCGTCCTGGATGAGACCGATGACTGTAGTGTTGTCTGCAAACTTCAGGAGCTTGACAGAGGGGTCTTTAGAGGTGCAGTCGTTGGTGTAAAGGGAGGAGAGCAGTGGGTAGAGAACACATCCCTGAGGGGCATAAGTGTCAGAGGAGCTGCTGTTTGACATGAATTTCCCCAGTCTTACTAGCTGTTGCCTATCAGTCAGAAAGCTGGGGATCCACTTACAGATAGAGCTAGGAACAGAGAGCTGGGTCAGTTTGGTATGGAGGGCTATTGGGATGATGGTGTTGAAAGTCGAACTAAAGTCCACAAACAGGATTCTCACATAAGTCCCTTTTTTTATCCAGATGTTGCAGGATGAAGTGCAGTCCCATGTTTACTGCATCATCCACTGACCTGTTTGCTCGGTAAACAAACTGCAGGGAGTCCAGTAAGGGTCCAGTGATATCCTTCAGATAAGCCAGAACCAGTTTTTCAAATGACTTCATGACGACAGACGTTAGAGCCACAGGTCTGTAGTTGTTAAATCCTGTTATCTTGGGTTTCTTTGGAACGGGGATGATGGTGGAGCACTTGAAGCAGGAAGGGACTTCACACAACCCCAGAGATCTGTTGAAGATCTGTGAAAAGTTGGGGGCCAGCTGGTCAGCACAGGCTTTCAGACAGGCTGGTGTAACGCCATCTGGACCTGGTGCCTTTCTTCTTTTGTCCTTCCTGAAGACCTGGCACACATCATCCTCACTGATTTGAAGTGCAGGAAGGGGAGAGGGGGATTGCAGGAGGTGTTAACGGTTGTGTAGAGATATGGTCAGAACGGGTGTGGGGGTTTCAAATCAACAATTAAACTCATTCAGGTCTTCAGCAAGTTGTTGATTTGCCTCAGTGCAGGGGGATGGTGGCTTGTAGTTTGTGTTGGCTTTCAGAACTTTCAACACTGAAGCTGAGTCATTGGAAGTAAACTGATCTTCCAACTTTTTAGCATAGGTCCTTTTAGCCACTCTAATCTCCTGGCCTGATTGTACAAGACTCTGTCCCCATTTCTGTAGGCATCCTCTTTTGCCCGACGAAGATGTCTGAGTTTTGCTGTAAACCATGGCTTATCATTGTTGAATGTTAAATAAATCCTGGTAGGAATGCATATATCCTCACAGAAACTAAGACAGGATGTTACAGTCTCTGTGAGTTCGTCCAGATCGGTGGTAGCAGCTTCAAAAACACTCCAATCAGTGAGGTCAAAACAGGCTTTTAAAGCCCACTCTGTTTTGTTGGTCCATCTCTTTACAGTCTTTACTACAGGTTTACCAGATTTAAGTTTTTGCCTGTAGGTTGGTATAAGATGAACCAGGCAGTGATCAGAGAGCCCCAAAGCTGCCCGTGGGACAGAGTGATATGCATCTTTTATTGCTGTGTAACAGTGATCAAGTATATTACTGTCTCAGGTGGGACATGTAACATGCTGTCTGTATTTTGGCAGTTCACGTGAAAGATTAGCTTTATTAAAGTCCCCGAGAATGATTAAACAGAGTCCAGGTGTTGTTGTTCTGTCTCTGTAATCTGATCAACAAGTTTCTGTAAAGCTGAGCTCAAATGCGCTTTCGGAGGAATGTAAACACTCACAAGAACAGAATGGCTTTCAGTTAATGAAGAGCGCTTCTCATGGGCGTCGCTAGGCCATTTTTAGGGGAGCTATAGCCCCCCTAAAATGACCACTCAGCCCCCCTAAAATTTTGAGATTACATAAACTGTACACGAATTTGTGATTGCCCCGGTCCCCTTTAAATTTCATATGAAAACGGCGGCAGACTTCGATCGGCTCCTCCCCGTCTTTTAGCGCGTTCTTCAATCCAGACCTCAGCGGCACAGAGTGAGAAACAGAGGACAAGGTGTGTGTTTATCGATAGATTGTTATAATATAATATGTGCAGTTCTTTGTCATAAATACAGTCTACAAAATATCATGGGGGAGCAATCAGTTCCACATGTATTTCACTGCGCTGACCCCCTCATCACACCACAGTTGTTTCCCCCAGAGAAAAATAAAGCACATATAAAACACATGCTTTATAAAACGTTGTTGCCATTTTCATTTGAATATATATTTATATATATATATATATATATATATATATATATATATATATATATATATATATATATATATATATATTTATATATATATATACCCTCATTGGGGGCTGAGCCCCCCTAAAATGAAATACCTGGAATCGCCCCTGGCGCTTCTAGATCAGGACAGCACATCTTCTTTAACACAGTTACATCTGTACAACACCTTTCATTGATGTAAAAGCATGTCCCACACCAAACCACACAATCGCACATCTGTCTTAACTCCCACAAAGTATAATGCAGCAGAACAATATATTTAAATAAAAATCTTTGTGTAAAAAATGCCAGGCATTGTGGCTTGATGTCTTTTATTGATGTAAAATTTTTTCATGACCAAAATAACTTTCACAAAGAGTTAATTCAGTTGTCAGAGAGATGTTACAGCACATTACACGAAAACAACAATAAAAACACAACTTTTAAATATTTATTATAGTTATACATATGTTTCACCCGGGAATCGAACCTAGAGAGACAGGCTCTAACAACATGCCAATCGTGCACACTTACCACTTCCCCAACCCACATGGTGGACTGATGAGAACAACATATACGTTATAATTCGCTTATTCGCATATTCATTGTCAACGCCGTTTCAGAGCGATACTAAAAATAACCACTAGGTGTCACCATAGAGACGGGTGTCTAATTGTTTCGAAGCCTTATGTTACGGCTCATGAACCTACTGCCTGTCCTGTCACGGCCAAGTGGTCTGTCCATGTCTCTGCTCCACCATGGCTTCCTACTAGCCACCCTGCTCTGCCTGCTCCACTATGGCTCCCCGCTAGGCCTGCTCCGCCATGGTTCCATATTGCTCTGGATCTGCTCCACGGCCCAGGTCCCCCTCTGTTCCATTGTCTGTCACTGCTCCACGGCCCAGGTCCCCCTCTGCTTCATTGTCTGTCACTGCTCCACGGCCCAGGTCCCCCTCTGTTCCATTGTCTGTCTCTGCTCCACAATCTGAACCTGCATCTGATTCACAAGCCTGGCCCTCCATCCATCCCCCTGTTCCACCTTTACTCCACCACCCTCCTGAACTTTTTGGGTTTTGTTGTTTGGGTGTCTGGAGCCGCCTTAGAGGGGGGAAATGTAATGTGGGTTTTGTTTCATGTTTTGGGTTTTGTCATGTTCATGTTCATGTCTTTTATTTTGTTATTGTTTGATTGCTGTTTGTGTCATGCTTCCCTTGCCCTCTTGTCTTCATGCTATTGGTTCCTCTTGTTCATTGTGTCATGTTCTGATTGGTTGTCTTAGTCATATGTCTTGTTCCCCATTGGTTAGTTCTTGTCATGTGACCTGTATTGTTTGTTATAAGTAGTCATGTTTTTGCCATTGTGCCTTGTCGTGTATTAATGTTGTAACCTGTTGTCGGTGAGTCTAGTCTGTTCATGCCACGTCAAGTCTGTTCATGTCAAGTCTGTTTCATGCCTAGTCAAGTCTGTTTGTGCCTTGTCAAGTCAAGTCTGTGTATCTTGTTTGGATTATGTTTGGATGTCTGGATCACCTGTAAATAAACTGCTCTTGGTTTCTCACTATGCTCGCCTTCAGTGGACTCTTTACAAAACGCTGAATTTCGAATAAAAATGCCTTAATTTGCAAAAAAGTTATCCACTGAACGCAAGCAGCATACGCTCTTCTGTTTCAGCTGCGACACAAGGATACATTTTCTATGTGTAATTACACTTTTATTTGAACGAAAACAGCACATCTGTGCAGCGTGGCTCCAAAATGGCACTACAGTGATGCGGAGAGACACAGGGGAGATGAATTGTTGAATAAAGTCGTTATTTTTTATTTCTTTCCGTACAAAAAGTATTCTCATCGATTCATAATGTTACGGTTGAACCACTGTTCTGAACCACTATTCTGACGATGTCTTTCATATTTTTCTGGACCTTGACAGTGTATTTTACTTGGCAGTTAATGGGACAGTCACAAGCCTCCTGGTTTTCATCCAAAATATCTTAAATTGTGTTCTGAAGACGAACAAAACTTTTACGAGTTTGGAACAACATTAGTAAGTGTAAGTGATTAATGACAAAATTTTAATTTTGGGGTGGAGGATCCCTTTAAGCCAGAACTTGATTGCTCTAAGTAAAACACACCACCTCATTACCATATGGGCAAAGAAATGTATAAATAAATAAATGTTAAAATATATAAATGTAGAAATATATAAATGTGTAAATAAATAAATAAATGTTGTTTACATAAATAACTGTATAAATAAAAGAAAAAATACAATTGTACATAAATGAGGAAATAAAAGTAAAAATACTATTTATTTATTTTTATTTTTATTTACATTTCTCTGTAGATTTATTTGTGCATTTACATCTGTTATTTTATATTTCTTTGTATATTTATTCATGTGTTTTTGTTATTTTGACAGTTTTGGCACTCCATATACTGTAGCCTATTATATTAGACAGGCACAACTTCACAACATGCATACAAAATATTTAATAAAAAGTTTGAATAAAGTGCAAAGAAGCCAGTTGTCCAAGGTCGGGCAGCACTTTTGGCCACTAATATATTACAAAATCACATCATAGTCTTCTGAGGCAGTTGACCTCATTTATGCATTCTGGGGTTATTTATGCATTCAGGCCTACATTCAACATTTTAAGGTGAATATTGATTATTTTTATAATTAATAATGACAAATCATTTACATTATTTGTTAGTGTATTTATACTTTTTTTTTTTTTAAATCACACTGCAGGCAGCAGGACTGAATGTAACTGTTAAATAACTATTTAACTCTTTCTCTGCCAGCATTTTTAAAAAAAGTTGCCAGTAGGGATGTTCATTTTGACCGTTTAACCGTTAAGAATTTTGACTATTTAATCGGTTGTTAAAATTTGAATGTTTTTTTTTTATTTTGTTTAATTTTTAATGACATGTAAAAAGGTTTGCTGCATGGTTAAAATATGCTACGCGTATAAAAAAAAAATTTACAGAAAAAAAAGAAGTCGCATATAATAAGTCGCATTTTATTATTTGATTCAGAAATAGCCTAGGCCTAATGCCAACGCGAAATGATAACAAACATGATAATAAACTGTAAACATAGCTAGGCTATTTTAGTTCCCCTCACTCCACAACAAATCCTTTTAATTAACAGTATTTCGAAAAGAACAAGAATTAAAAATAGGCCTTTCATAAGTTATAGCAATATAAACGTTGCTGTCGTATGCCTCTAGTTTGAGCTCCGTCACGTTATTTCTCTATCGTCTATTTTTTATTGTTGAAATCTATTTTATACACCATCATTTTCGTTTCTATAACTTGTGAATATATCCTCTATCGTATTCTACAACAAAAACAATCAGAGCGCCTTGTTATCACTAGTTTTATTTTGATTTCCCGAGTCCGCTAGTAGCTTATAGCCCATTAGCCTCACCAGCGTGGTTGTCGCTAAACCCGCGTGCATCGCTAATACTCTATTCACACACATTACAATTGCTTTTACTCACTGTAACTTGCTTAAATGGCTAATGTTTGTCTACCTTTGAGTGCAGGTGACGACACGTTCAAGATGCATTCGGTGCAGCTAGAGCTGGAGGCCGTGGAGAAGCAGATTCGGGTCCTGGAGCAGAGGCAGGCCCAGCTGAGAGAGCGGAGAGCCGCGCTGGAAACCTCCCGGGCTGACGCTCACAAGTCCAGGGTAAGTATACAGCGCGCTGCTAACAGTCCCACCACCTCCACCCCGTGTGTTTTCTCTGCACAGGCCCGGTGCACCCAGGACGCGATCTGCCCAGATGTCCTTCACTCCGGCGCCGGGACACCACCACGGACCCTGGGTGCATCCGCAGCGGAGGACGCGAGCCAGGCCCCGGGCGACGACTTCTCCCCCTCCGGTCTTCGAGATCTCCACACGGAACCACTTCTCTCCCCTCCGCGAGACGGAACACGATGCTGTGATCGTCGGAGACTCCATCGTCCGACACGTCCGTGCTACGTTAGCCGAAGGTAAAGTGCACACTCACTGTCTACCTGGTGCTCGTGTTCTCAATGTTTCTGCGCAGATACCCGAGATCCTGAAGGCCGACGAGAGCCCCAGAGCGGTCGTGCTTCACGCCGGGGTTAATGACACCACGCAGCGGCAGACTTCAGAGGGACTTCAGGAGCCTGATCGAGACGGTTCGCAGCACGACGCCCGCGGCGACGATCATCGTGTCAGGACCACTGCCCACGTATCGACGAGGACACGAAAGGTTCAGTAGACTTTTTGCTCTAAATGAATGGTTATTGTCATGGTGTAAAGAACAGAAACTGCTCTTTGTTAATAATTGGAATCTTTTCTGGGAGCGACCTAGGCTTTTTTCGCGCTGATGGCCTGCACACCCCCAGCAGAGTCGGAGCGGAGCTGCTCTCGGACAACATCTCCAGGACTCTACGCTCCATTTGACTAGTAAAGCCAATTTTCAAATAACTGCTATGATGGCTTTTGTTCTACCCGCTTAAATGTAAGAAGTACTTGCGTTGTCCAATCTATTAAGACTGTGTCTGTTCCCCGAATAGTGAGGTCAAAATATAAATTTAATGTAGGATCTAGAAAAAATATTATTGTGATTAAACCAGAAAAACATAAAATAAATGAACAAAAACAATTTTTAAAGTTTGGGCTCATAAACATTAGATCACTCACACCCAAAGCAGTTATTGTGATTGGAGCTGTGTGTGATATTAGTTTTGTTGTGATGTGATTGACTGAAACCTGGCTTAAACCAAATGATTATTTTGGTCTAAATGAGTCTACTCCACCAAACTACTGTTATAAACAAGAGCCCCGTCAGACTGGTCGTGGGGGAGGTGTTGCAACAATATATAGTGATATTCTCAGTGTTACCCAGAAAACAGGATACAGGTTTAAATCATTTGAAATACTTATGCTTAATGTTACACTGTCAGATATGCAAAAGAAATCTATCGTATCTCTTTTCTCTGGCTACTGTGTATAGACCACCAGGGCCATATACAGAATTTCTAAAAGATATTTGGAGAATTCCTCTCAGACCTGTTGGTTACCGCTGATAAAGTGCTAATTTTCGGAGATTTTAACATTCATATTGATAATACAAATGATGCATTAGGACTTGCGTTTTACAAACTTATTAAACTGTTTTGGAGTAAAGCAAAATGTCACCGGGCCCACTCATCGTTTTAATCGTACGCTAGATTTAATTATATCGCATGGAATCGATTCTACTGACATAGATATCGTACCTCAAAGTGATGATGTTACTGACCATTTCCTTGTATCGTGCATTTTGCGTATTGATGATAATAACTATATAGCTTCGCGTTATCGTCCGGGCAGAACTATTGTTCCAGCCACCAAAGACAGATTCGCAAATTACCTGCCTGATTTATCTCAACTGCTCTGTGTACCCATAAATACGCATGAACTAGTTTGTGACTGGCAACATGGGCACTATCTTCTCTAATACATTAGAAGCTGTTGCCCCCATCAAATTGAAAAAGGTTAGAGAAAAACGTACTGTGCCATGGTATAACAGGAATACCCACTCTCTCAAGAAAGAAACTCGAAGTCTTGAGCGCAAATGGAGAAAAACTAACTTGGAAGTTTTTAGAATTGCTTGGAAAAAACAGTATGTCTAGCTATAGACAGGCTCTAAAAACTGCCAGGGCCGAGCATATCCACAAACTCATAGAAAACAACCAAAACAATCCAAAGGTTTTTATTTAGCACAGTGGCTAGATTAACAAATAACCAGACGCCACCCGATCTAAATATTCCCTCACAGTTAAATAGTAATGACTTTTATGAATTTCTTCACTGATAAAATAGATAACATCAGAAATACAATAACAAATGTAGATTCTACAGCATCTAATATTTTAGTTTTATCCATCGCACCCAAAGATAAATCTTCAGTGCTTTACAACTAGAGGACAGGAAGAGCTAAATAAACTTATCACTGCATCCAAACCAACAACATGTTTATTAGATCCTGTACCCACTAAATTACTGAAAGAGTTGTTACCTGTAGCAGAAAATAACGCTTCTCAATATTATTAACTCGTCGTTTAACTTTAGGTCACGTCCCAAAACCATTCAAGCTGGCGGTTATTAAGCCTCTTATTAAGAAACCACAACTAGATCCTAGTGAACTGGCAAATTACAGACCCATTTCAAATCTTCCCTTTATGTCTAAAATTTTAGAAAAAGTTGTGTCTGCTCAATTGTGCTCCTACTTGCAAAAGAAATATCTCTATGAAGAATTTGTCAGGTTTCCGGCCCCATAATAGCACAGAAACTGCACTTGTTAAAATTATAAATGACTTGCTTCTTGCGTCAGACCAAGGCTGTATCTCATTGCTAGTTTTACTTGATCTTAGTGCTGCGTTCGACACCATAGATCATGACATACTCATAGATCGATTACAAAACTATACAGGTATCCAAGGGCAGGTTTTAAGATGGTTTAGATCCTACCTGTCCGATCGCTACCACTTTGTTTATCTAAATGGGGAGTCATCTCATTTATCACCAGTAAAATATGGAGTGCCACAAGGATCTGTCCCTAGGTCCTCTGCTATTTTCAATATACATGTTGCCCCTTGGTAATATCATTAGAAAATACGGGATTAGTTTCCACTGTTATGCTGATGATACTCAACTATATATCTCAACAAGACCAGGTGAAACTTTTAAAACTATCTAAGCTAACAGAGTGTGTTAAAAATGTAAAAGATTGGATGACCAATAATTTTCTCCTATTAAATTCAGAAAAGACAGAGATATTACTTATTGGACCGGAAAACATCACACAGAATCTCGTAGACTACAATTTGCAATTAGACGGATGTACTGTTACTTCCTCTACTGTCAAAAATCTGGGTGTTATATTAGACAGTAACTTGTCTTTTGAAAATCATATTTCCCATGTTACAAAAACAGCATTCTTCCATCTTAGAAACATTGCCAAGCTACGAAACATGTTACCTGTTCCTGATGCAGAAAAGCTAGTTCATGCATTCATGACCTCTAGACTGGACTACTGTAATGCAGTTCTAGGTGGTTGTCCTGCATCTTCAATAAAACAAGCTACAGGTAGTCCAAAATGCAGCGGCTAGAGTCCTTACCAGGTCAAGAAAATATGATCATATTACCCCAATTTTACCAGTCTATGCACTGGCTACCTATTAATTTCCGTATCAGTTACAAAATATTATTACTTACTTATAAGGCCCTTAATGGCTTAGCTCCTGCGTACCTAACTAGTCTTCTACCATGCTACAACCCATCACGCTCCCTAAGGTCACAAAACGCTGGACTTTTGATAGTACCTAGGATAGCAAAGTCCACTAAAGGAGGTAGAGCTTTTTCGCATTTGGCTCCCAAACTCTGGAATAGCCTTCCCGATAATGTTCGGGGTTCAGACACACTTCCTCTGTTTAAATCAAGATTAGAAACACACCTCTTTGGCCAAGCATTCAAATAATGCATCTCATAATTTTGGACTGCAGTTATATCTGATCAAATGCGCATTATTATTCTTTAAACTTGGGTTAAACTAATTAATTTTACTTGGCTGGAACAGCAGCTACGCTAATTATGTCTCTATTTGTTTCTCTGTAACTAGGATTTACACAAGCTCCAGTCCGTGGATCCAGAACACCTGAGAAGAGATGATGCCAACCCCTCAGAGGACCTCAGATGATGCTAACCCAGAGACAACATACAGAACTACCACATTTTGCTATAAGTTTGATTGCATAATTGCTGTTAACAGTGTTAATCGTCTGTTTGTTTACGTCTTTATTGATTTTTCTGAACATTTCTGCCGTATACACATAAACTGACAGTCACCACTGATAAGCTACTACTAAATATTGTAGAAACTTAATTTTCTGTAAAGTTGCTTTGCAATGATCTGTATCGTAAAAAGCGCTATACAAATAAACTTGAATTGAATTGAATTGAATAAACGACTAGCAAAAACAAATTAATTTAAGATAAAACGAAACTGAAACCAGCGTTGGTCCTCTCATTCGACACAAAATCTAATGTTTCCGTATTCGCGATATTTGAAAGCCAAATTATTATTTATTATGTAGCCTACATTCACAATGTACATTGTGTACATTCACAATAAAAAACAAATCTTTGTGCGGAAAATAAGCCTAAAGAAAAATAGGATGCCGCTTTCTGCCGTCTTGTTCCCTTCTGCGCAGAACAAAAATGAACCGAAACTGCTTTTTTTATTAATTTTATTAATTTATTAAGTAAAAATATATTTCTCGTATAGGCCTATTTACTCATCATATATATATATATATATATATATATATATATATATATATATATATCCAGTCTTCTATTATGTTTGTTTTATGTCAAATAATATAATTTAAATAGTCCCATTAAATATGCATGTTATAAAATGTGAAAATGTATTAAACTTTCATATATTTTAGATTCATTGCACACCCACTGAAATATTTCAGGTCTTTTAATGTTTGAATACTGATGATTTTGGCATACAGCTCATGAAAACCCAAAATTCCTATTTCAAAAAATTAGCATATTTCATCCGACCAATAAAAGGAAAGTGTTTTTAATACAAAAAAAGTCAACCTTCAAATAATTTTGTTCAGTTATGCACTCAATACTTGGTTGGGAATCCTTTTTGCAGAAATGACTGCTTCAATGCGGCGTGGCATGGAGGCAATCAGCCTGTGGCACTGCTGAGGTGTTATGGAGGCCCAGGATGCTTCGATAGCGGCCTTAAGCTCATCCAGAGTGTTGGGTCTTGCGTCTCTCAACTTTCTCTTCACAATATCCCACAGATTCTCTATGGGGTTCAGGTCAGGAGAGTTGGCAGGCCAATTGAGCACAGTAATACCATGGTCAGTAAACCATTTACCAGTGGTTTTGGCACTGTGAGCAGGTGCCAGGTCGTGCTTAAAAAACGAAATCTTCATCTCCATAAAGCTTTTCAGCAGATGGAAGCATGAAGTGCTCCAAAATCTCCTGATAGCTAGCTGCATTGACCCTGCCCTTGATAAAACACAGTGGACCAACCACCAGCAGCTGACATGGCACCACAGACCATCACTGACTGTGGGTACTTGACATGGACTTCAGGCATTTTGGCATTTCCTTCTCCCCAGTCTTCCTCCAGACTCTGGCACCTTGATTTCCGAATGACATGCAAAATTTGCTTTCATCCGAAAAAAGTACTTTGGACCACTGAGCAACAGTCCAGTGCTGCTTCTCTGTAGCCCAGGTCAGGCGCTTCTGGCGCTGTTTCTGGTTCAAAAGCACACGCCTGTGCACGGTGGCTCTGGATGTTTCTACTCCAGACTCAGTCCACTGCTTCCGCAGGTCCCCCAAGGTCTGGAATCGGTCCTTCTCCACAATCTTCCTCAGGGTCCGGTCACCTCTTCTCGTTGTGCAGCGTTTTTTGCCACACTTTTTCCTTCACACAGACTTCCCAATGAGGGTGCCTTGATACAGCACTCTGGGAACAGCCTATTCGTTCAGAAATTTCTTTCTGTGTCTTACCCTCTCTCTTGAGGGTGTCAATGATGGCCTTCTGGACAGCAGTCAGGTCGGCAGTCTTACCCATGATTGCGGTTTTTGAGTAATGAACCAAGCTGGGAGTTTTTAAAAGCCACAGGAATCTTTTGCAGGTGTTTTAGAGTTAATTAGTTGATTCAGATGATTAGGTTAATAGCTCGTTTAGAGAACCTTTTCATGATATGCTAATTTTTTGAGATAGGGAATTTTGGGTTTTTCATGAGCTGTATGCCAAAATCATCAGTATTAAAACAATAAAAGACCTGAAATATTTCAGTTGGTGTGCAATGAATCTAAAATATATGAAAGTTGAATTTTTATCATTACATTATGGAAAATAATGAACTTTTATCACAATATGCTAATTTTTTGAGAAGGACCTGTATAAACATAATAAAGCTAGGCTATATATATATAGCCTAGCTTTATTATGTTTTTCTCCACTCGTAGAAGCGCTACAGGTGCGTGATGTGATACATGTGAATCCTCATGTTCTGTTGTTTGCTGCTTTTTGCGCTTTTAAAAATTAATCCCAGGGAAACAAATGTTAGCAATTTTAACGGGTCACAGACACTGATCCTTTCTAATTTAATTGAATTCTAATTTAAAATAATCTTTGGGTTAATAGTTAATAATCGGTTAACGAGTGTCGGCTGTCAGTAAGGAAAAATAACCGAAATGAACATCAGCCACCGCCAGCGATTTTGATGATTTTCACTCAAATTTGATGGCCTACAGTATATTTTGCTGTATGAATATTTGAATATGCAATACACCAAAATAAAGATCAAAGCCTCTACTTGTTAAAAAAAAAAATAAAAAAATCTGTTTTATTCTAGCTTAAAGCATTCTTTTTTATCAACACCTGAATATAGGTTTCATAAAAGTGTATAATTTTGAGCAAAAAGGTGAGAAAATAAAATTTTTATCAAAAACTACATCTGGATAATATTCAGTAGCCTACGATTATCAAAGCATAAATCCAGTAAATCGCATCCATCAGCACCTCCAAAGCTTGCACAGCCATAAACTACTTCCTGGATCATCATTGTAATCCATAATTATGCAGTTTTCATTTACATGCTGTCTGTTGCTGAAGATAGCATTATTTATATGCATCTGTTTACATAAGAGATCGCTAGTTTTTTCCGTCCTGTTCACATATGTTTTTTTTCGGGAGGTTTTGTACTCGTTTAGAAGATTTGTAATAGCGCCCCCGAGTGTAAAAACAGTGAAAACACGAAAAGCCGTAAAAAACTCGTCAATGGTGGGGAAGCGTTGTCTTCGAAAATGACGAGATAACTCATCAATGGCTGGGAAAGAGTTAAAAAATGACATATCATTACTGCTTAGCTAAAAAATGGAACTTTGAAAATTCAGCTGTTAAAAGCATGAAATAAGATACCACGAATCAGTGAATTTGACTTTAATGTGGGTGTATTATCAGTAAAGTAATCATTAACCATTTGTAATCATTCAAAAAATATCAGCCATTGATATTAAAGGGTTTGTTCACCCAAAAAATGAAAATTCTGTCATTAATTACTCACCCTCATGTAGTTTCAAACCCGTAAGACCTTCGTTCATCTTCGGAACACAAATTAAGATATTTTTGATGGAATCTGAGAGCTGTCTGACCCTGCATAGACAGCAATGCAACTGAAATGTTCCCAAGTCCAGAAATGTAGCAACGAGAAATACTTTTTGTGTGCAAAAAAAAAAAAAAAAAAAAAAAAAAAATTTATTCAACAATTTGTCTCCTCACCCTAGTGCCATTTTGGAGAATATCCGCTGGACGTATGCTGTTCTGTGTCAGCTGCGTCATGCCAGAACTGTTTCCTGTTGTTGTGATTTGATCTGAACGGAAACAGCGTAACGGCGTGTCGGATGTGAGTGTGCTGTTTTGTTCCAGAGGATATTCTCCAAAATGCCACCAGGGTGATGCGTAGGAGACAAATTGTTGAATAAATTCATTATTTTTTTTTATTTTTATTTTTTTTGCGCACAAAAAGTATTCTTGCTTCGTATAATTGCGGCTGAACCACTGATGTCACATGGATTATTTTACAGATCTCCTTGCCATGTTTCTGGAACATTTCAGTTGCATTGCTGTCTATGCAGGGTCACTCAGACAGCTCTTAGATTCCAACAAAAATATCTTAATTTGTGTTCCGAAGATGAACGAAGGTCTTACGGGTTTGAAATGACTTGAGGATGAGTAATTAATTAACAGAATTTCCATTTTGGGGGTGAACTAACCCTTTAATGTGATTCAGAGATGAAGGCCATAATACTAATATTGTCCACACGAGTGAAAACAATCATGGCCACCATACTGAAGGGTCGTTCCATACCGAAGTGCTCAAAACTAGCCACTTCAAAGGGCCCTTCGGAATGAAGGGTTTTGAAGGGTACAACTGATGGACACTTCGGCTCATGATCCTTTGCGCAGATTCTTTGCATGATGACGGTGCTTCTGTGTGGGCATGTGATGATGACGCAGAAGGGCACTTCAAGAAACAGTTGTTTGGTCCCCTACACCCTTTACCCCTTTGAAGCTCTCACTACTTAGGGTAAACCCTTTGAAGGGAGTAGGGCATAGGGATGAGCCCTTCTGAATGGAACACAGGGGATGACCACAAGGATTTAGGGTGCGATTTGGGACAGGGCCATTGACACCCATTTGTCCGGCGCCCCAAAACAAACACAAAACAAACAAAATAGAGTTTTTATTTATTTTTTAATAGGTGCTAACATGACTACCAGTCAAATAGTATGACTAAATAATGAAATTTCGTGATTATTTTACAATACTTATTTTTAACATGTTGAAGTAGGCTTCTTCCATGGCTAACTTGAAGGTCCCAGTGCCCCCTATTGACCGGCCGTCACTGTAGAATATAAAATATAGAATAGCCTACACATATATAGGGGGATGTCCATATGAAATGAAATGGTATTATAAATCCTTTTTTCTCTAAATCTTTACACTTATATAAACTATTGAGTGTGATATTAATAAATAAAATGCAACTTTTAAAAAAATATCATTTTGACTTGTACTCTTAGTATTATAATATTGTAACACCCCCCCCCACCCCAGATGTTGGTTATGATGTTATTATTAATAATTTTTATAATTATTGTTAAGGTGGAGCAACAATGTTTACCTTATACTTAAAACATTATAAGCCAAATAATTATTTTTTATTTACTTCTAGGGAAGCGAAAGTGTTGGTCTGAATCGTCAAATTGGTGTTAGTCAGCTGGAAAAATGATGGAAATTATGAAAAAGGGGCAGAGTAGTTGGGATAGAGAGGAGAAAGGAAGACATTTATACAGAATACAACAGAAGGCTGGGACAGGTAAGATCACTGAAAGGAATCAAAGGGAAGAAATTCACTTGGTTAAGGATTGGACATTGTGGGTTAAATAAGTGCTTACATAGCTTAGGTAAGCATATATCAGGAAGATGTTAATTTTGTGACAGTATTGAATCTGTTGAACATGTGGTACTTGAATGGCAAAAATATGAGAGAGAAAGGATTTGGGGGTGCAAGGGAATTCACGTAAGGAATTAACTTATGGGAAAAACTTCAAATGATATAAGTAGCCTATTCATTTATTTAGCTTCCTGAAGGACAGTGGTATAGCAAATAGGATACAGAATACAGTTTTGGAAATCGTTATTTTTAATTAAAGGGGAGGGGGAGAAGAGTTGAAAGTCTCCCCAGCTCCGGTTCACGCTCCAGTACAGTAGGTGGCGTTAATGCACCATTGAAGTTGGACGCCAGCCGCCGTTAAACATCAAGGAAGAAGAAGAAGAAGGTAAAATGATGGAAGGAAACCGGGACGAAGCTGAAAAATGTTTGAATATCGCTATCAAAGCCTTCGAGGATGGCAATAAAGACAAGGCTTTGAAATTCCTCAACAAAGCAGAAAAGCTCTATCCAACCGATAAAGCAAAAGGTAAATTATACATTTCTTATTCCCAAATGGCACACAGGCTAGTCTAACACAGAAGCTAGCTGAAGATCTGTTTATCTGTTTTAAAGGTTATTTTAAAAAAGCAGGAAAAATACTTATAAGCTATTACTACACAACACACAGAGAATATAAACACATACATTATAAGATTCGCAATTATCGCACAAATATACTTAAATAAACAGACATAGGCTAGCAGAAGGTATGAACAAATACGTATTTCTTCAAAGTGTTATTCTACAATAACAGGTAAAATTACTAAATACATATATTTGATGCTATTGTGTTTAATGATCATAAGGGACACAGACAGGTATACTGTGTTGATCTGGTGTGCGTTTTTCATATGCATATTTAGCCGGTGCTATAAAGTTGGTTTTATGCTGGACATTCGTTAAACATTCGCCGAGTAAATTAAGGGTATGTCTTAAAAGGGCATAAAAATAATAAACAAGACAGACATTCCAAGATTCAAAAACATGCAAAGTATCATACAAATAAAATGTAAAGATATGAATTAAGTGGAAAACCATTAATACACAATTTTAAGACGTGAATGGGATATTCACTTTGAATTGTTCAAGATTCAAGATTTTTTTTTATCCGTCACATACACGATTATATAGAGAATATATAACCAGCAGTGAAATGTGAGTCAGGTCCGCTCCATGGACAGTGCAATTATGAAAGAATACAACACAGAGGAAAATATACATGAATATAAGTATGAAAAAATGAAATAAAAGTAAACAAAAATATAAGAATAAAATACAATAAAAGTATACTGTAGAATTCAATATAGAAAAAACATATCTTACAAATATGAAAAACCAACACCCATACAGGGATATCTTTTACTTTCATCAGTGGTGGACGAAGTACACAAATCAAGTACTTGAGTAAAAGTACAGATACGTATAATAAAATGTTACTCCAGTAAAAGTACTCTATTTTTTATGTACTTAAGTAAAAAAGTACTGATAGATATATTTATTTTGCAATTTTGTATAGGCTGCTTCATTTAATTTTATATTAGCACATTTTTTTTTTTTATAATCCTACTGTTCAAAATACCTGGAATTTTCCCAAAATAACCACTACATGGAGTCAAGATACATTTTTGTTGTTGATATGGACTACGCTGACGAGAGTGATGTAGTAATGTTCACTATGAAGCTTACACTGTGATGTACCTGAAAGAAAACAGATTTGTGACCCTGGACCACAAAACCAGTCATAAGGGTAAATTTTTCGAAATTGAGATTTATGAATCTTCCGAAAGCTGAATAAATAAGCTGTTAGGAAAGGATGATATTTGGCTGATATACAACTATTTGAAAATCTGGAATCTAAGGGTGCAAAAAAATCAAAACATTGAGAAAATCACCTTTAAATTTGTCTAAATTAAGTTCTTAGCAATGCATATTACTAATCGAAATTAGTAATTTTTTTCTTCTCAAAGCTTGTCTGTGGTCTAAACACCCCTGGTCAAATACTCCCAGAGGACATTACTTCCCACTTTGATAATTACTGTATTTACCATGTTCTGAACATCACAGCCTTTCTTTCCCCCCAGATATAATCTATCTAGGTGGTTAAATAAAAATATTTGGACTTTATTTTAAAAAATTACTAAACTTAGCACCAGCAAGCTTGTTAGCATCAGCTACCAATATTTACTTATTTTCAGTATGGTTATGAATAAAAATTCATATCCGTCTACTTGGGTGGTTAATTCAAACAATATAAACGTTTATACTGTTGATAAACAATATAAAAACAGACGTCACATAGGGATAAATGCGTAACATTTTTATAGAACTGTTAATGTTATGGCAGCGGGAATTTGAACGTGCATTAGTTTTTTTATTTCATCTGTGTTATTTTAATGTTTTATTTTTTTGACCTCAGAAGCACAGATGCTGATGTGTTTGCATTCAAGCATTTCAGTGGGCTTAAATAGATTACCCTTTACAGCAGATTTAGTTCACAAACAAATGACAGTTTTGACCTAAATATGATTTTCAGTTACAATAATTAATCCTAAAATTCGACATTAGTAACTTACTTTAAACAGCATCAGTCGCGCGCGCTCACAAAATCTCCTGGTTCTTATTTGTGAATTCAGTTCACTGGAGACTCGCACTAAACGGTTCATTTGAATCAGTGAGTTGTCGACTCGAGAACAGCTGCAGTCGGATCATTCTAATTCGTGAATGAATCGTTTTAAATGGTTCATTGAAAAGAATCAGTTCGTTCTTGAATCAGACGCCGCTTCTGCGTGTCAGATCACGTGATATATTATAAGGAGTAACGATATGTTTTATGAAATGTAGTGAAGTAAAAAGTACGATCTTATGCTTTGGAATGTAGTAAAGTAAAAGTTACTTAAAATAAAACTACTCCAGTTAAGTACAGATACTTGAAAAATGTACTTAAGTACAGTAACGAAGTAAAGCTACTCCGTTACTGTCCACCACTGACTTTCATAACTTGACTTATAGGGGCATTCTAACTGCATTCTAGTAGGCATCATCATGCCATGAACAGGGCTGTGATGGTGGCAGATTTTTACCTTTTAGATGTCGGTCGCGTCTGCGCAGTGAGACACAGGAAACAGAAATACTACAAAATAATAATAATAATGTGACTAAACGAGATGAAATAACATTAAAACATTTCGTTTTGTCTCGTTTTGGTCAACGAAAATGAAGAGACATTTTAGCATAGTTTTTATTTTGTAAACCACATTTAGTCTCGTTTTTATTCGTCAACAATATTGCATTATACATTTAATTATAGTCATCGTCACATGACCAGCATTTACGTTGCATCTAGTCTCGTTTTCGTCACATGATAAAGGTTCGTTGATGAGGATATTTAGTCATAATTTTCGTTGACGAAAGCAACACTAGTCTCAAGCCTTCCGGTTTTCATCCAAAATATCTTAAATTGTGTTCCAAAGACGAACAAAGCCTTTACGGGTTTGGAACGACATGGGGGTTAGTGATTAATGACAAAATTTTCATTTTGCGGTGGAGTAACCCTTTAAGGAGAACAAATATGTGACTTTGGATCATTCCACTGGCTTCTTCCCATGCAGGATTTGTTCAGCTTGTGAAAATGCAATTAAAACGGATTCTTTCACTAGCACCACCACTCAGAAAACATTACAAAATTAGAGAGACCATTACTTGTTTATCATCTTTTGTCATTTATCTTATTTCATTCCCATGTGGTCTACAATCTGTTGGCAAGACTAAACACCAATTAAAGACCCCCATCAATGAGCAAAGGAGCTCTATCAGAAGGATGGAAATTCATTCTTCTGTGGCCAAACATTTTGCGGATGCTGACCAAAAACTGATACGAGATCTATAGGTATTCAATGATTGACCAGTTTAAGAAGAGGTGGTGATTCTAACAAAAGACTGTTACAATGTGAAGCTAAGTGGATCTATTATATGGACTGTGTATATCTGAAGGGATTAAATGAAGAACTTCAATTGTCTTGTCCAATTTGATGTAGATTATCCATTGCTTTACATGTACACACATTGTATTTATTTATTTATTTATTTATTTATCCTTTCTCATTAATTTCATATTTATTATATTTTTTATTATTTTTATATTTTTTCTTTCTTTTTTTGGATCAGTGTTTTGATTGATCATGTGATCTCTTTAATTATCATGTGATTCCTTAAATCAAGATGGCTCCTAGTTCTAACAGTAGGTGCGTTCGACTTGAAGCACGGCTACAGATGGCGATCAACGAGAGTAGCCGCTTGCAGTCGGGGGTGGAGTTGAAAACAGACACGTCAAGCCGGACACTTTCGGCTCCCGTTAGTGACACTCATGTGGTGTTTGCATACTTTATCACAGATGAAGTGAATTAAATGCAATATTTGTCAAATACACAGACATTTTAGAAACGTTTTCATGAGCAACAGAAACAGTTTTTACATACTGCTTAATACAGCGCCATATTTTTAAGAATAAAGTTCAACATAATCATATCCTATTTAAATACTAATAAAGTGGGAGTATATGTGCTTTTATCAGTGCTGTATGATAAACGTGACTCAATACAACAGTGCGACTACAGTAAAAAAGCTTTTACCGTTCTAAAAACAGATATGTGGCCATTATTGGAACTGAAAAGGTTAGAATAAACCCGAAACACACGTGATCGTTGTCATGTGGAGAATCTGTCCAATCGTGAAACAGCTGTGTCGTCATCAGGGCTGCTGCAGTTGCTTTGGAGAAACTGCGGCGGCTGAGTCAGCCGGCTGCTCTCGAAATGCTCTCGCGGTACTTTGATGCCACACGTGACAGTCATGTGGCGTCGGCGCCATCTCAAGTCGGACAAAATTTCTAACCCACATGCACTGCTTTAAGTCAGATTCCGATCGGTTTGCGCAGTTCTTCATGAAGTCGAACGCACCTATTGTTAGCTTGCCATTGAAAATGGTCAACATGTGACCGAAACTTTTGCCTTGTTTTTATTCAGTAAATTGCTCATATTGCTTTCATTTCTTAGTGATGCACCAATCTTGATTTTTCATGGCCAATTCTGATCACTGATGTTTGACAAGCAAATGGGCTGATTCCGAAAGCTGATTTTGAAAATATTTATTTTATGTTTTTAATCAAGAGACAAGAAATAATGAAAATATGAGTACATAAGATGTTTATTTTTTCTATTACAGGCCGAATTCTCTGTAGCCATTTAAAATAAGAGGCAACCACTGCACTGCAATCCTGATCCAAACATAGATAATGTATATGTTTCTGATTTAAATTAGATTGAATAATTTCAGCATCTTAACCAAAAAAGAATGGTCTGACTTCGGCTTTGTGAAATTAGTGTTTCCTTTAGGATTTTTTCCAGCTGTGGTGGCAGATTCCCATTGACTACATCCCCTTCCCCCTGGTGCTTAAACCTCCCCATCCAAGAACCACCTGCACTCAAATTTAGAATTTAATTTGTTTGAACTAAAAATGACAATAAAAACAATTAAATGACAAGCAATAGTACAAATAAAAACCAACAGATACAAATGAAATGAACAGTACTTTAAGTTTTTCAGGTATTCTAACAGTAATATTTCAGTACAGAATTACTGAATAATCTGAATAATCTATTCAACTGCAAAATAACACTGGATTGTCTTTACAGTATAAATAAACAGTAATGACACAGACAACAACAGGTTTATTTAGGCTGCTGTCCAAGACCTTGTGCACGGATCTAATGTACTGTTACACTGTTGCGTTTTGTTTCTCAACGGTTTACATTCACTTACCGACTATGTTTAATATAAACCGACTGTGATTATGTGAATACTTGCCAAGACAGGCATTTTGACATGATTTTGTGCAGAACCTGCAGGAATGAGTTGAATTATTCACAATCCTGCGCCGAATTTCAAGCCCTGCTCCTGATGTGAGTGTCATCACTGTAATGTCACTGCGAACCTGCAGCCATGGCGGGGATGATTTTTGGTGTGGCAGCCCACCACGGCAGAGTGAATGTAGTGGAAACACTGAATTATACTACATAAAACATCTGTACGAAACAAAAACAGGAGACGGGCTGAATGAGAATGCAAATTCACTCTCTGCCAGCAGGTGGCGCTTATGTAACAGAAGCAATATAGCGATTCCTTGGATACCACTGTAAACAAAACAGGGATGTGCTTATAATTGCTACTTTAATATGTATTATAGAGATGCAAGATGAAAAGAAAATACCATCTAAATTTTTCTGAAAACAGTCAGCTCCTCTCAGAGATAACGTTCATATAAACCCCCACCCCAATTCAGTATTTAGGATTTTTTTTTTTTTTTCGTGCATTGTGAACAGTGAGCTTGATCTGCCTGATATAGTATTTTCTTAGCTTTGTGTGTGTCTTCAGCATCTCTGGCCTCTGTTACTGTCTGTTTAAGAAGTCGTGGCCTAACGGTTAGAGTGTTGGACTTGCAATCCAAGGGTTGTGAGTTTGAGTCTTGGGCCGGCAGGAATTGTAGGTGGGGGGAGTGAATGTACAGCACTCTCTCCACCTTCAATACCATAACTGAGGTGCCCTTGAGCAAGGCACCGAACCCCCAACGGCTCCCCGGGCAATTTTGGAAATTGATTGCAATGCAGTTTGTGTAAATCTGGAACAGAGATTAGCTGAAATAAAGCAAAAACCAAGTTAAGGTCCTTACACGCTTAGTCCAAAATTGTCATGTTTTTTTTGTTTTTGTATTCGTCATCCTAAAAATTTGTCACGCATAGAAACCAGAAAGCACACTGAGTCCAATGCGTATTAATCCATTGAGAAAAAAATTGGCAAAACAACACAAAATAGAGTCTTCAAGCAGTGAGAATGATTTTGCTGTCCTCTCTCTTCTTAAAAAGAGAAAAAGGAGGAACTATTGCATCCTTCATCCAATTCAAGGAGAGATCACCTCCTTGTGAAGGATCTCAGTATTTCCCACAGGTTTGAAATATACTTGCGATGGTAGCCAGGTGGAAAATCCTCCTATTACCCACGGCACAAAAATGGTCTACTACATGTGACAAATAACAGATAATATATGATTTTTAACAATATTTTTATTTATTGAAATTCATTTTAATAACATAGGTTACTATTACATTTAATTAAATACTCCTATTATGCATTATTATTATGCATTGCAAATTATGCAAAATTACAGCATACTTCTCCTTGCTTTGTATATAGTGTCTCTCTCAGTGAATGGGACACAGATTTTACCGGTACTACTAAAATATATATATTGAAAAATGTGTTAAATCATTTTTGACACATATTTCTTTTTTCCCTGTGGGGAAGCATCCCAGACAGAAACTACAATAGTTTACTATGAATTAAATGAAAATTAAATTAAATACAATTTATTGTGTAACCAAAATACCAATAATGCCCTGAAGAATAAAAAAAAAGAAATAAAAAAAAAAAGTATGACTTTTAGTTAAAAACAAGCCTGAAAACACCGGGACACTTATTAGGGATGGGCGATACCACTTATTTTGATTTCGATATGATACCAATACTTTTAAAGGCCAGTATCGTTGATATTGACAGCGATACGATACTTATAAACTGAACTTTTAAATTATGAAATTGATTAAATTATTAAATTACTAAGAGTAAAATGGGTAATGATACCCACTTAACTTTATATTTTAAACGCATTTTAACATTCAATACATATAATTGCAACTAGGTCATATTTTATGTTTATTTAGGTTATGTTTACACATGGTTAAAAATGTTTACTGTAGGGGTAAAAATGGAAATCTACAAAAACTATAGTTGAACTACAGTCACTTAAAGGGGGTCATATGATGCGATTTCTACTTTTCCTTTCTCAAGTGTTACAAGTTCTTGGTGCATGAAGAAGATCTGTAAAGTTGCAAAGACTAAAGTCTCAAATCCAAAGAAAGATTCTTTCTAAAAGTGAAGATTAGACCAACCATTGTCCCCTAAAACTGCTCATTCTAACACGCCTCCACATGTCTACATCACGATGTGGCAAGATCTGCATAACACCGCCCAAATGTTCACACAAAGGAAGAAGGCATAACTTTTATTGCCAACCACACCCCCCCCATGGTGTGGAGACGCTGTGTTTTGTTGTAAAAGCGAAGCTACTTAGATTGGCCTTCCAAAAAAGGACACAACTAGAAATCAGTGGTTAAGTTGTATTTACAACACTGTTCCAGAACAGTTCAACCCAAATAATCAGATGTGTGCTGTGCATTTTATGGAGGATGAGGACTGTTTCCTGGACCAGTAGCCTACAATGTGTCTGTGGCACAAAGGCTTTTTCTATAAAGTGGGGCAGTTCCAACTTTGCAAGGACAGTCTGGCGCTTCTGACTCACAGCCTGTAAGTAACGTTACGATTTTTATATTTAAATAATTTGCTGATCTGATGATTCAAACGCGAATTTTGAGCAGTGTAGAATAGGCTTGTTGTTTCTCCGATCACAAATGCAGACATGGCTTTATGATTACGCAGAGTGATACGCAACGCAATGTGTAAAAAGACAGTATAAGTCATTATAATTTGTAATTATGTCCCTAGTGGATGCAACAAATGCCTCATTTGTAATGGGTTTTATTGGTTTTGTCTGGTCTAGTGATGTCCGGATCACGAACGAATCGTTCTATTTAACTGGATCTTCTTATTGAACTGGTCGAACTGAATTGCTTGAAACGGTTCACGTCTTCAGTACGCACTAATCCACAAATTACTTAATTTATTCGGTTTATAAATGTGCCTGACACTCCCTCTGACGTGAAATAAACCAATATCCCAAGTTATTTAGGTACTCCTAACAGTACATTGACTGAACTGCTAAAAGAAGACCGATTATGGGATGTGCATGAGCAGAGCAGCTGGACTGAGTCTTGTCCTGCTGGGAGATGGCATTACAGTTTGTTAAGGGGCGTAACATTTCCGTCACACACTTAAGGTATTCAGCCAATCACAATGCACTGGATAGCTGGCCAATCTGAGCACACATCGCTTTTCAGAACGATGAGCTTTGTAAAAATCAATGCATTTCAGAAAGGCGGGGCATAGAGAAGAAACAATAATGTACATTATATGGAAAATAATGTTTTTTTGTTTTGGTTTTGTTTTTTACCTTAAACCGCATAAACAATTTGCATTACACCAAATACACAACATAATGTTCTTTTTAGCAACGTCATATGACCCCTTTAATAAAACCACCATGGTTCATTTTCCTAAGGGATTGCCACTAAAAGGCTGTTGCATGCATAAAATGCAGACTTTTTATTCTGGCAGCTATGATTTATATTAACATTACAGAATAGAACATAATCTATATGAACTTTTAATGTTCAATTTAAATAAATGTAATTGCACAAACTATGTAGGCTACAATTTCAGTTTATTTACTGTGAAATAACTCAAGCATATGTTTTTTTCTGTCCACTGATAAGCATGGTTCTGCCGTTGCCAAAAGCATCAATGGTTTCTTATGATACCTTTGGAAATGCAGCCCTGTTTAAATGCACTGTCAGAAGTGAGTGAATGATATTTTTTATTTGAGTATCGATACTTTCAAATATTTGCATCAGTATCGATATATCTATACTACAGCATCGATACGACCATCCCTAACTCTTATTTTTAAATGTCTACACTATTGCGGGCTAGGGCTGTGCGATATATTGAGTTTGTACAATATATTGATATATTTCATTGTAAGCAATTTGATATGAGGCAATACCATTTATATCGATTTATATACAGTAGTTTGATACGAGCGCATCTGAAAATATACCGGAGGACACAGACTGAGCTGCTGCAGAGAAAGTGCATAATCCAATCTGTTCTAAACGTGACAAGCTTCATATTAAGGCCTGGTATATCTCTCAAGTGGATCTACAATCTCAATTAGGAGTGTCAATGGTCCACTTGAGAGATAGATGGCGGTAATGCACTTATAAGTCTGCAATCCACCATAAAGCAAGAAGAAGACGCCTCATGCCCTGCTGCTGAGAATGTGCTCAGGAGGACGCGCTCGGCTTTATTAAAGGTGTTAAATGATATCTATATGGTAACTGACCAGGGTGATAGTATTGTATTGGTGCTGTTAGATCTTATTACTGCATTTGACATGATAGATTATAATATACTTATTGCTCGACTCGAGTCATATGTGGGCTTGAAGTGAACCGGTTTAAGTTGGTTTAGTTCCTATTTAAAGGACTGGAGGCTCTCAGTTCGACTAGGCACCCACATGTCACCTGCTGCTAACCTCCCATGGGGCGTCCCACAGGGATCAATTCTTGCACCAACACTTTTCTCTCTGTACATGCTCCCTTTGGGCTCTATTTTCAGGAAGCATGGTGTCTCGTTTCACTTCTATGCTGATGATACCCAGATTTATGTGCCACTTAAACGCTCTGATAGTTACACTCTCGACACTTTGTATGAAGGATATCAAAATCTGGATGTCATCAAATGTTCTCAACCTCAATGAAAAGAAAACTGAAATTATACTTTTTGGTCCCCCTAGTGGCATTGCCTTAAAATATCTCAGTAATCACTTTTTTACATCCCAAGCCAAAACCCTTGTTAAAAACTTGCATGTTTTGCTTGACAGAGCTCTGAAACTTGATAGTCAAGTAAATTCAATGGTTAAATCTTGTTTCTTTCATCTCCATCTTCTCTTTAAAATCATGCCTTTCCTCACGTTTCAAGACTTTGAGAGTAATTCATGTTTTTATATCATCACATTTAGATTACTGTAACTCCCTGTAGTGTGGAATGAATACCACTACCTTGGCCTGTCTCCAGTTGGTCCAAAATGCATCAGCAAGACTCTTAATGGGCCTACGTAAATTTACCCATATCACTCCTGTCTTAGATTCTCTGTATTGGCTGCCTGTGCGTTTTAGAGTGGAGTTTAAAATCCTTGTTTTTGTAAGTCTTTAAACAACTTAGCTCCCTCATCTTTATCTGAACTACTTTCTTTACATAACCCCTCTCGAGCTCTTAGATCTAGTAATCTTAGATTGCTCACTGTTCCTAGAGTTAAATTAAAGAAAAGGGGTGAATGTGCCTTCACTGTTGTAGGCCCTAAACTCTGGAATAGCCTACCAGTTCATGTTAGATCTGCTCCTATTCTACTGGTTTTTAAATCTCTACTCAAAACACATTACATAGATCTCTTGCTCCTGTCAGTGTTTTTTGTCTTGTCTTGTCTGCTGCGTCTCGCCCACAGCGGAGGCGCCGCAAGTGGCGTGAGAGGAAGTAGAAGAGGGGTAAGCGCGGAGGTATCTGGGCTAGGCTAATGGCTAACCCACACAAGCCAGCTATCCCCACCATCGTACTGGCTAACGTATGCTCTTTGGACCATAATCTAGACTACATCCGATTACTATGCTCAACTCAGAGGACTGTAAGAGACTTGTGTTTTTGTGTTCATGGAAACATGGCTCAGCAACAGCGTTCCAGACTGCAACAACCAGCTCGACCAGCTGACATGCTATACATAGTCCTCGTCACAGGAGGTAAATCACATGGCGGCGGGCTTTGTGTTTACATCCATGATGTGTGGTGCCGCGATGCTGTTGTGGTCTGCAAACACTAATCACCCCAGGTGGAGTTTGATTATTAAGTGCCGGCCATTCTATCTACCCTCCCCCACCTTGCTGCCTCAGACCACATCACTGTCATGCTAATGCCTGCATACAGACCGCTTGTTAAAGTCGCCAAACCAGTTCACAAATAGATACAAGTGTGACCTGAAGGGTCATCAGAGATTCTTCAAGACTGTTTTGACACCACTGACTGGAATATGTTTAAGCAGGCTGCCACATAAAATAACTCCACAGACCTCCAAGAGTACTCAGAGACTGTCACTGCCTACATCACCAAGTGTATTAATGATGTAACAGTCACAAAGACCATCACTGTCCGGGCCAACCAGAAGCCGTGGATGACAGTGGAGGTCTATAGAATCCTGAGGACGCGGAATGCTGCCTTCAGAGCTGGAGATGAGGGGGGCCTGAGGACAGCCAGGGCCAACCTATCCCGCGGCATCAGAGAGGCTAAGAGACAGTACTCCAGGAGGATAGCCCATCGATTCAGCAACAGCAGAGACACTCAGAGCCTGTGTATGCGAATATAGACCATTACGGACTACAAGCCCCCACCGCGGACCTGTGACAGCACCATCTGCCTGTTGAACGAGCTGAACGCTATCTTCGCTCGCTTTGAGGCACAAAACAGCACCACTGCACAGAAGACTCCACCTCCTACCGGCGACTAGGTGATTACGCTGTCCCCGGACAGTGTGAGGAGATCCTTCAGCAGGATCAACGATCTCAAAGCTCTGGGTCCTGACAACTTTCCTGGGCGTGTACTGAGAGACTGTGCAGTGGAACTCACTGATGTCTTTACAGACATTTTCAACATCTCGCTTTAGTCATGCTGTTGTTCCCACATGCTTCAAAGCTACCACCATCATTCCAGTTCCGAAGAAGCCGTCTCCATCCTGCTTCAATGACTACCGTCCAGTTGCACTTACCCCTATTCTCATGAAGTGCTTTGAACGGCTAGTCATGCACCACATTAAGTCTGCCCTCCCCCCCTCCCTGGACCCCTTCCTGTTAACATATCGGTCCGATCGCTTGACCGATGATGCCATCGCCAGCTACCCTCCACTCAGCACTCACAGATCTAGAGAAAAAAGACTCATATGTCAAAATGCTGTTCATAGACTTCAGTACAGCATTCACCACAATCATCCCTCAACAGCTCATTAACAAACTGATCCATCTGGGGCTCAACACTTCGCTGTGCAACTGGTTGTTAGACTTTCTGACTGGAAGACCTCAGGCATTACGGGTCGGCAGCAACACATCCAGCACCATCACAACACTGGGGCCCCCCAAGGATGTGTGCTGAGCCCCCTCCTCTTCACACTGCTGACCCATGACTGCTGACCCATGACTGCACACCTTCACACAACTCCAACATCTTTATTAAGTTTGCGGCTGACACGACTGTGGTAGGTCTCATTAGCAACAGAGATGAGACAAACTACAGCGAGGTGAGCCACATGGCCGGGTGGTGCAGTGACAACAATCTCTCTCTGAATGTGCAGAAGACGAAGGAGATTGTTGTTGACTTCAGGAGAGTGGACACTCAGCATGCTCCTCTGACCATCAACGGTGCGACTGTGGAGAGAGTGAGCAGCACCAAGTTCTTGGGTGTGCACATCTCAGAGAATCTCTCCTGGACCAACAACACCGCAGCACTGGCCAAGAAATCACAGCAACGTCTCCATTTCCTTCGCAAACTAAGAAGAGCCAGAGCCCCGTCCCCCATCATGTGCACCTTCTACAGAGGCACCATTGAGAGCATCCTGACTAGCTGCATCACTGTGTAGTATGGCGCCTAGTATGACACCTGCAAAGCGTCCTGCCGGAAGACTCTTCAACGCATGGTGAGAGCAACTGAGAAGATCGTTGGTTTCTCCCTCCCCTCCCTCCAGGACATTTATGGATCCCTTCTCACCCATAAAGCCCTCTGCATCGCAGGTGATCCCACTCACCTGTCACACAGCTTCTTCAGTTTGCTGCCATCAGGGAGGAGACTGCGGAGTCTCCAGGCCAGGACCAGCAGACTGAAGGACAGCTTCATTCATCAGGCTGTCTAGAAGCTGAACTCCCTCTCCAACCTTGCCCCCCCCCCCTTTTCCCCAGGCACCACTGAACTCAGAACCTGCTTTACTTGTCTTTCTTTTTACATGACCTATTTATTTGTTTATTTGTATAGTTGTACTTTATATTTTATTATCTGTATTTAATGTTTTAATGTTTCTACTGTTAGTGTTATCTAAGGGTCTGAGAGTAATGCAATTTCAATTCTCTGTATGTATGTACTGTACATGTGGAAGAATTGACAAAGCAGACTTGACTTGACTTGACTTGACATTACTTTCTCCATCGCTTACAATGTCCCTTGATGTTCCATTTATGTATTTGATTTTTGATGACAATTCTGGTTTTATTTCTTATATTTTGTTATATATTTTAAATGTGGATATAATTTTGGTTTTTAGCTGTGATTTTATTTACCGTATATTTCGGACTATACGTCGCACCTAAGTATAAGTCGCATCAGTCCAAAAATACGTCATGACGAAGAAAAAAAAAATATGTAATTAGGAAGGGAATATAATTTGCATTTATTTAGAACCATGAACCAAGAGAAAACATTACCGTCTACAGCCGCGAGGGGGAGCTCTATGCTGCTCAGTGCTCCTGTAACCTATCAGATCGGCTGCATATTTTACCATATTTTACAGTTTGTATTCTGCAGAATAGGATTTTCTTTTTGGGGGCATTTTGTTTGCATTCAGTCTTTCTCAGTTGTCTTTAAGTTAATATTTCAGTTAACAGTTTTCAGTTGTTTTCAGTTAATGTTTTCAGGGGTATGCTACAGGAGCAATGAGCAGCATAGAGCGCCCTCTTGCGGCTGTAGACGGTAATGTTTTCTCTTGGTTCATTTCTCTTGGTTCATGTCAAATTAATTTTGATAAATAAGTCGCACCTGACTATAAGTCGCAGGACCAGCCAAACTATGAAAAAAAAGTGCGACTTATAGTCAGGAAAATACGGTATTTGCTTTTTTTGATGTTCTATTTAGTATTTCATTTTGATGCTGTAAAGCACATTGGTCAGGTGCTGCTGTGGTAAATGAATTATATATAAATAAATTAAACTTGAAACTTGAAAACTTGAGAGTTCTAACTGTTTGTAAGACATTGCGTGAATCAGAGGTAAAAAAACAAACAAAAAAACGATATAATACTGTTTAGTATCTTGCACAGACCGATCGTTTTGTGTCTTTACACATCAGTGTATCGTCACGAGCCGCAGGGTTTAATGTGGTTTTGTTTGTGTAGGTTTTTTTTTTTGTTAGTTTTATTGTATGTTTTAGCCATGATTCCCATCCACTTCCATTATAAGACTGACAGACTCCAATGGTTTTTGTTAAAAATCTTTGTTTGTGTTGTACTGAAGAAGCAAAGTCACCTACATCTTGGATGCCCTGGGGGTAAGCAGATAAATATCAAATTTTCATTTTTGGGTGAACTATCCCTTTAATAGATAAATATCGGTTTTTGTTTTTTGGGTGGATTATACATTTTTTGTTTGATGTTGATATAAGTTGGAAAATCGAACTGGTTAAGTCTATGTATGGGAAACACTGGATCTGCAGGATTATCCCGGGTGATTAAAAGATTTCTTCAGGATGTCAGTTGCTCAGTTTGATGCTTTGCTAGCGATACTGGAGCCACATATTAAAAAGAAGACCAACAGTTTCCGTGAACTCAGTGTGCAATGACCCATACAGTGCTTTGTGCTGCAAGAAGAAATGGATCAAATTGTCAAATGCCTCCTAACCCCTCAAAATGCTTGCTATGGATGCGAAAAACGTAGAAGATCGAACCAGATCTGAACTTTCTTATGACGGACGAAAGTTTCGGAGGCAGTGTGTAAACTTGATTGACAGAACGTGTGGTTGTATTTATTTTTTAATGTGCATACATTTCGGATGAAAATGTTGGACTCAGTGCGCAAGGACCTTTAGATCATGACAACTGAGTGCAGTGAGAGGGGGTGATGGATGGCTAATATTAACCAATCTAAAATCTGCATTAAAGTTAAGAATGCAAATAGGTAGTTTAATTGTTTTTGTAATGGTAGACCTGTCACTGTATCAGCTCACAGGAGATACATACTGTGCAGTAGTAGCAAATGTTTTGTAGAGAAATAAAAATGGGTTGCACCACAACAATTATTTGTATTCGCACAAATTTGCGAATGCTGTTTTGTGCACAGCAGAAAGGCAGACACAAGTAATAGACCCATTGGACACCACCCCACCAGAGAGAATTGCAATGCATCAGAGATTCCCCATTCAGGGAATTATCAAATGTCTGTGAAACTTTTTCACACTTTTTCAAAAAAAAATTTTTTATGTTCATACAAATATTTACACATTAAGAAATTTGCTAAAAGCAAAAATGAGAGGGAGTTTCTTTATTTTATAATCCTAGGCATGTTTAAGGTTCAATTTAATTGCCAATTTTTATTGCCAAGAACATTATGATTTCTGTGAATCATAAATTTATTTCTATTCTAAGTGAAAAAATGTGGATTCAAATCTACTATTTGGCATTTAGCTAATTGTGTTTCGTTGACAGTATTGTTGGAAGCCTTGCTGAGGAATGGTACTTCGACAGGGAACAGCACTGCATTTTGTAGGAAGGCATCAAATGGAACTGACCCCGGATCCCAAACCCAGCATGAGACACAGAAACAGGACTCAGCAGCTGCAGACTTAACAAAAGGATTTACCAAGGAGCAAGCTGAAGGGGTACAGAGGCAAGTGATCTTGTGTATAAATTATTAGTGCCCAAGCACTGAAAGTACGATGGTACCTAATATTTTCCCAAAGATTGTTGTTTTTGGTTTTCTTTTTCTTTCAAGGTTTTGGGGCATTAGGAACCTTTAAAGTCCCCCTGTAGTCAAAAATTGTATCTTTTAAAACTCATCTTTGATCATCAAAATGACATATTTAAATGTATTTTCTTGTGAAAATAATTTTCTCATGCCTTAAAATAGCTTGAATGCAACTCTACACCCTTGCCTCATTTACTATACGTGGATCTATGAATACGCAAATTAGCCCCACCTCCACTCAGTCACACACCAGCCAGCCATGAGCCAGCGCCTCCTGATCCACTAACTGAACTGTATTAAACGCGATACTGTGGCAATGGCAAGTAGAAATGAAATATTGGTTTAATTAAAGTGTATGTGTTTGAACCAGAAATAAGCTGGTATGCTCAACATAAGGAAGGAGACTTATGGCTAACTTCTTGAGGTAACATTATCTGTTTGCGCTTGTTCGTACACGGATAATGATTGATTAAACTGTTCTTACTAGTGGACAACTACAGTGGATACTGTAAAATTTTTTACATTTACTTGATGATTTTGTGTCCTCAAAATGCCTTGAAGACTCAAATGCAGCCAAGTTTTTTTTCCAAATCGAGCCCGCGATCATATGCGTGTGACGTGAGGTTGTCAATGTGGGAGAGGTGCGTCTGACTCCAGGCTACATTACACTGCTGCCGCGGGTTATTATTCAAGTTAGTGATTCTAAATACAAATAAATAAGCGATAACTGCACATGACATTGTGAAAATAGGGGGAAATATTAACAGTTAGCGAAACATCTACAGAAAAAATATAACTGTTACCGGATTAACCTGGCTGCCTTCTCACTAGACCCTCTGCTTTGCAGCACAGTTAATGATATGCTAAGGATAGGATCCCTTGATGCGACTGGTTAATGAATTTTGTGACGTAGTAAAAAAAAAAATGCTGTTTCAAACCACGTTTCTGTGATTGCCTTTGAGAAACTACAGTTTTGAGGAAAAAGTACTCAACAATGGTGTTGATAAATGAATTGGCACAATGTTTGCTTAAAAGCATATTAAAAAACCCAACATAGACAAATAAACAACATAAAAATTTTTTTGATTTTCACCACAGGGGGACTTTAACATGCTCAAAAACTGCTTAAAGTAGGGGGTTTTGTAGCACCTAACTTTACACAGTCCCTAAACTAGGAGCATATATAGTACATACGTGTACATGGATCAAAGACGAGATGTCCCATTTTGGTGTCTGCATCAAATTAAACTTACAAAAGTGATTTAATATACAAAAAAGTATATTAAATGCAAGTGTCTACAGTCGTGGCCAAAAGTTTTGAGAATTACATAAATATTGGAAATTGGAAAAGTTGCTGCTTAAGTTTTTATAATAGCAATTTGCATATACTCCAGAATGTTATGAAGAGTGATCAGATGAATTGCATAGTCCTTCTTTGCCATGAAAATTAACTTAATCCCAAAAAAAAAACCTTTCCACTGCATTTCATTGCTGTCATTAAAGGACCTGCTGAGATCATTTCAGTAATCATCTTGTTAACTCAGGTGAGAATGTTGACGAGCACAAGGCTGGAGATCATTATGTCAGGCTGATTGGGTTAGAATGGCAGACTTGACCATGTTAAAAGGAGGGTGATGCTTGAAATCATTGTTCTTCCATTGTTAACCATGGTGGCCTGCAAAGAAACGCGTGCAGCCATCATTGCGTTGCATAAAAATGGCTTCACAGGCAAGGATATTGTGGCTACTAAGATTGCACCTAAATCATCAATTTATAGGTTCATCAAGAACTTCAAGGAAAGAGGTTCAATTCTTGTAAAGAACGCTTCAGGGCGTCCAAGAAAGTCCAGCAAGCGCCAGGATCGTCTCCTAAAGAGGATTCAGCTGCGGGTTCGGAGTGCCCCCAGTGCAGAGCTTGCTCAGGAATGGCAGCAGGCAGGTGTGAGCGCATCTGCACGCACAGTGAGGCGAAGACTTTTGGAAGATGGCCTGGTGTCAAGAAGGGCAGCAAAGAAGCCACTTCTCTCCAAAAAAGACATCAGGGACAGATTGATCTTCTGCAGAAAGTATAGTGAATGGACTGCTGAGGACTGGGGCAAAGTCATATTCTCCGATGAAGCCCCTTTCCGATTGTTTGGGGCATCTGGAAAAAGGTTTGTCCGGAGAAGAAAAGGTTAGCGCTACCATCAGTCCTGTGTCATGCCAACAGTAAAGCATCCTGAGACCATTCATGTGTGGGGTTGCTTCTCATCCAAGGGAGTGGGCTCACTCACAATTCTGCACAAAAAACACAGCCATGAATAAAGAATGGTACCAAAACACCCTCCAACAGCAACTTCTTCCAACAATCCAACAACAGTTTGGTGAAGAACAATGCATTTTCCAGCACGATGGAGCACCGTGCCATAAGGCAAAAGTGATAACTAAGTGGCTCGGGGACCAGAATGTTGAAATTTTGGGTCCATGGCCTGGAAACTCCCCAGATCTTAATCCCATTGAGAACTTGTGGTCAATCCTCAAGAGGCGGGTGGACAAACAAAAACCCACTAATTCTGACAAACTCCAAGAAGTTATTATGAAAGAATGGGTTGATATCAGTCAGTATTTGGCCCAGAAGTTGATTGAGAGCATGCCCAGTCAAATTGCAGAGGTTCTAAAAAAGAAGGGCCAACACTGCAAATACTGACTCTTTGCATAAATGTCATGTAATTGTCGATAAAACCCTTTGAAACGTATGAAGTGCTTGTAATTATATTTCAGTACATCACAGAAACAACTGAAACAAAGATCTAAAAGCAGTTTAGCAGCAAACTTTTTAAAAAACTAATATTTATGTAATTCTCAAAACTTTTGGCCACAACTGTACTTTAATGTTTCAAATAACTTTTGAGAAAATAAAATTGTGAAAATATGGGTGAAATAATGTTCCTATCCTCATTCAGTGTAACAAATATATATATGTAAAAAATGAAACATATTTTAATGAGTACAGGTCAGAATAAATATATGAAAGAAAAAGTGGTCATGCTAAATGGTTTTACATGATAAGAAACAACTTGCTGACGAATGGGTAAAACCTAGTTCAGGTCTCCAGACTCATTCTTCCCAATGGTCGCTCTTTTGTGACTAAAGGTCCTAATATACTTCAAACTAAATCAAAGAGAAAAACTGATCTGACATAATTTCGAACAAAATCCAGCCAAAACAAAGTTTGTTTTTTTGTTCATTTTGGGAGTTCGAAATGGCTTGCCAAAGCGATCATTCCGGAAAAGTTTGTTCTGGCTACAAAACACCTTCATACTACCATTGGTCCATGACTATTACGTCATAGGAGGTGTGCGCTGAGGCTCTGCCTTCTTTCTCATGGAACTCTTCTCTGAGTTAATTTCGTCTGTCAAGTCCTTGGTGAGGTGAAATGTCCATGGGTAAAAACTAGGGGTGGGACAATATATCGATATGGCGATACATCGTTGTCCTTCTCTATGCAATATGAGAATCTATATCTGGTGCCAAATGTTGATATTTTTAAATTATTACAATAAGGCGCTCTATATAGATTTCCCTGCTCCCAGCGTTTAAAAATGTGTGGAAATCGCAGCAGCGCCATTTCCACCTTCTTTCCAAAGCGCTCTGAACATCCATGAACAGTGTTCTCTATGAAGATGGGGAAGCATGAGGAGATGAGGGGTTATATGATTTCCAGCCAATGTATTAGCTCTACTGCTATATATATGTTTATGGAAATGAGAACTAAAAAACTGCCCCAAAACAGCTATCAGCGTGGACTGTAGGCATCGTTCATGTTATCATTGCAGAGAGCTTATTCAGTCCATGAGTAGCCTAACGTAACCTCTCCGCTCGGATCGCAGGTGGATTTCCAGTTTTATGTCAACAAAACTAGATGCTGTCCCTCTCTCTCAGATATTGTAAGTGCGCGCTATGTAGTGTGGGCAGTGGGCACCAACTGGCAGAAATCAGATTAGTTTTATTAGTTTTACCCCTAATAAAAACTGAACAGTGAAGAGGAGCTTTATAATAGCAAATTAAGTTTTGCTTTTGATGAAATGACACACTGACACCGTTTTTCTTGCTGCTTGCTTTTAAGCAATATATTGAATAAAGTGCCATGTAAAAACATGCGACATGACTTCACGGGAGTGTTAATTTGCAGAGCTTGTGCAAGCATACCCATGTTGCTATGAACAGATGCTTTTTATAAAAAATGCTTGCTGTTCTCTCCATTCTTGTTGTATTTAGTTTGTTACAGAGAGGAAAGCGCACTTTCATCAGAGTGGGCGGCGTGGGATGTTTGATAACAGTATACCGCTGCTCACGTATTTCACGTACTTCATTTTACACCTAAACAAAGAACAAAATAGAATATGGAAGTAAAATAATTGACAAATGTCTTTGAAACAAAAAAGAATGCTAAAAAAATAATGCATTGCATTAACAATGTTTGCTTTTTTATGCCTCGTATTTTTAGGGGCTGAAAAGTAACGTAGTTGTTTAATTAAGCTGTCAATATTTCAATTCAAAACATTTCACACACATTTTCGTAATTAAAAATTTAATAATTCATATTCACCTTCCAGAGTTCACTTTCAAAATATTCAGTCTGTTTAAAAATACGATGTATAATATTCAACAGGCAATTTTCAGTCCATTTTCAGCATTGCACATCTGGGAACTGCAGGGATAGCAGTAGAGTACCAATGCGTGCTCTCCATCTACTGTTAGTCACTCACCAGCAGGAGGTGCAAGCGAGTGTTGATTAGTGCTGTGTATCACCAACAATGTCACAATATGATACGCATCATGATACTAAAGCCACAATACGATACATATCACGATATGGGTACATTTGGAATTTAGATTTATTTTGAGCAGAATTTAGTGAAGGTTTAGTTTATTTTATTTATATCAGGACAAGGTGTAGTTACATTAAAAAAAGATGGCTGCACCAGATTTAGCATTATGCTAATTTCCATCTGTAGTCCTACACAATTAAAATTACATAACAGAGTTAAAATTACATAACAAAGGCAATTAACATATAAAAAATTATATAACAAAGATGGTTAATATGATATAAAAAGGCAGTTTACAGAGAAGGTATAATGTGCAAATTACCAATTTGTGTGCAAAATTAGCTAGTTGCAATGTTATAAGGTACTAAATATATGGAGTGCAACAGTTTTTATTTTTTTTTTTATAACACACAAAACAATACAGTTTAAAAGCCATCAAATGTTACCCACGAGGGTATCATCTGAAGGCCAGATACCCGTCTGGTGCTTTTAGTGTGAACAGGACTGGTGGTCTAAGAACCAGTCTTTGACTGTCCGTGAGAAGCTGTAAAAATCAGCATTATTCTTTAGATTGTCTGGAAGCCCATTCCATTTTGATGGCTTTATAGGAAAGGGCTGATTGAGAGAAAGCAGACTTTCTTTTGGGTACATTGTAATCACCCCTGGATACTGACCTCAACGCTTTGTTTATTAGTTCAGATCGTAGCTGTACATATGTTTTTAAAGGTGGTGGGGCACCATCATTAAGGATTTTATGAACCAAACGGATATCAGAATACCTGATCAGGTTGTCAAAGGTAATATTTATTTATTGTACATTGAATACCCAGTGTTATAATAGTTGTGATGACTGAAAAACAATATTGTTTTTTCATTAAACTGTTAACCGGCACCCCCCATTATAGGACTCACAGTTGAAAATGCCCTACCTAACTTAAAATTGCAACAGTTCCTGACTTTAGTGTGCTACACACACAATTTTGGTATCTTTGGAAAGAAGACCCTTTGGGCTTTACTGTCTATCATCCAGAGTTGATAATGCTCAAAAAGATAAAAAGTTATAGACACTGAAGTGACTTGAGAAAAATTGTACCACACTGATTTATTTTTAATTTCATATAAAAATGCATGAAATCAGTCCTGGAGCAATCCAGAAAAGTAATGGGTTGAAAGTTTCTATTTCAGATCTGAAGAAGATACCATGAAAAATTAGATTCCTGCAACCATTTTTCTGAAATTTTGACGAAAAATATTTATGAAATGTATTGGTGTTCTACAAGCTATTTTAGTCATTAAACATACCACTGCATAGTTTTTCAATTATAAAACAATAGACAGAATTTTAGATACCGTATACATGATTTATTTGAGCACTAGAAAAATACAATAAGAATAATTTGAGTTAAAAAAAAAAATACAGGTAGATGCTCATATAGTCAATAATCACGTTGATGGCTGGTTATGCAATTGGTAATCATACAGATGTGCCATATAGTCAATAATCACACTCTATTCATATAAATCGCATTCACACTGATAGCTGTGATTACACAGTAATCACACACTGATGTTTGCTCAAACAGAGTGTAATCATGCAGATACAGCCACATTCCCCACAAACACACACATATGAAAAATGTTGAAGATGGAAAAAAAAAGAATTATTTGTGCAAAAAGCCGTTTGCTAAGTTACACCCCCATCAGATGACAGGTGCATCACAGCACGCATCACGAGAGAGTGCCAGAATTCAAATAAACAATATTCCGCGTATCTGCGTTCACACCGCCAGCGTCGAGAGCGTCAAAGTGGGCAGAAGTCATTCATTTTCAATGAGAGCCGGCGTCGAGCAGCGGCGAGGAGTGGCGCGGCGCGACTTGGCCGTTGAGAGCGTCAAGGAGAGTTGAAACCAGGGCAACTTTATGGTAATGAGCTATGACGCGGTTGGGCAGCAACCAATCAGAACGTAGAAGTTCACCGCTTGAGAGGATTCCAGAGAACGCAGCTCCGACCACATTAGTTCTCAAAACAAAAGATTGATTATTGCTGTGGCGGGTTTGCAGTAATGATGTGTCCCTGTTTGCGTACAGGGACATAAAAAAAAAATTAAAAATGATACGTGGACCAAGGTGTCTGAAATTGTTCATTATTCTGGTGAGTTGCTGATGTGCAGTAACGATATAAGAATAATAATCTAATGATATCATAAATAAAAGTACAGTAGTCCCAGTTTACTTTTAAACAAATTTCCTTGATTATACTTACATTAAGTAATGTTTATACTTGATTATATTTACTTAAGTAACATTTTCAATGCAGGACTTTTAATTGCATCAGAGTATTTTTAGAGTGCTTTATACATTATTAGGTAAAGGATCTTAATACTTTGTCCACAACAATATTTAATGAGGTTAGCTTATAACGTTACCCTTATTGTGGTTAGTCTGCACAAGATCAACAAGTTTGTTTGTTTGCGGCCGCATTAAATTCAAGATTAGCATTCGATCTACGTCAGAGCGTCAGAGCGCTCACGAATCTTTCTGCAGCGTTGTGTGCAGAGCGGCCAGAGTGATTTTTGACGCTCCCGACGCCGGCGGTGTGAACGCACAGTATCTTTGACTTTTTTTTTAGTGGATGGTCTCATTCTGTTTGTGACACTGTATGCTACAATGCTACTTTTTTGAATGTAGGTTATTCCATAATGGATCCAAACAATACTGTCCCCAAAGAAATGAGACATAAACTAAGAAATTACTATCCATATTACAATGTTATTGTTTTGTTGTGCTAAAAGTGCTCTATGCGATGTCGTTCAGTGGAACCTTACCTTTCTAACTAAACCGGGATTTAAAGGTGTGGATGTGTTTGACTCGTTATTACGACGAATCTGGTACGTACTGCATGTACGTTATGCATGTTTTGATGTGTACTGCTTACACAAATTTAGCAAATACATTCCTTATAAGCTTTCCATTGAAAAACAGCGATCTGTCGTCGATGCTTGAAGCTTAGACATTTATAATGATATATAGTTTGTAAAGATTAATTTTGTCCCATTTCATTTAATCTTTTCGGAAACATTGACACATGCAAACAAAGAGCGTTCAGTGTGCTGGCGTCCAGGTGTGGGATAACAGGTTAACAAATATTGAGTAAATAACATAATATGAAGTATATTACTTAAAATATTATGTATGATCATGAAAGTAATCAATATACTGATCAATATGCTGAATTATTCCCAAATACTGGATGTCTTAAAGAGGATTGGATGTATAAAGGCCCTTCCATTGGATGATACTGGTAGTGTTGGAGAGGATTGAATGTATTAATTCCACTATTAAAAAATGGACTAGGTGAACTAGTAATAAATTGTGGCAAATCAGACGGAATTACCAACTTTGGTAAGAGAAGAAGGGTGTAAAACGGATGAGCGGACAGACAGAGGATTCAGAGGATTCTGTCATCTCGGCTTTATTGCTGTGTTCAATAAAGTATTATTTTGACATCTGGAACTCTGAGAAGACCATTGTTTGTTCCACGACACAAACAATAATATAAGTAAAATAAAATAAAATAAAAATGTACAAAAAAATCTTCTTTTTTAAAGTCTCTTTTAAAGTCTCTGACTCAGTAACTTAAAAGATAAGTAGTGTCAAATGCTGAAACACGTCAACAAAGACTGAACAAAACTTGAAACATATTCCATAAAAGCAAAAGACTGTAACAAACTTTCACAAACATTTTTAAACATATTTAACATTTTGGTCTCAAGTTTTGGAATGTGCAATAAACACTTCATTTTACACAATAACACATTTTTATGCAAAAACAACAACTGATCAACATGCTCAGGGATAAGAGCATTCCTCATTGCTCAAAACAAGAGTGTTTTCTTTTTTTATTAGCACAAGTAGCAAGATTTGGGGGTGCTATCTACAAAATAAGTGAGTACAGTTAAGGGGAAAAACAATTATTGAGCAAAAAAAATATTAAAACAAATTACTAAAACTGTACACCAGCGTACACTTGTTCTATCTTACAAAGAACACAGTAAATTTGCTTAAACAGCATAAATGTAACATTCAGTTCAACTCACTGAACCCCCCCCCCCCTTCTCTTCCCAAAAGGCTGAGAAGGACTGACTTAAATACTCTAAACTCCCGCCAGAATAGGAACTGGACTAAACCACCTCTGTAGCCAGATAGTCTAAAGAAAGAAGACAAAAACAATAAAATAAAACATTGATCTCACGTTTAAAGCAAAACTGGATATCTATTGAAACAGATAATAAACAGATATAGAAAATACCACTAACAAGTATAACAGTCAAAAATGTTTTCTTATTCAGTACATTTGTCCAAAGAAATCACCTGGGAAAAAAAAAACAATTGGTACATTCCAGCCCTTTAAATGCACAACCTGAAAAGCGTCCTTCCCCCTTGGGAAACCCCCGATCCAACTCAAAAGTTGACCAGCAGCATCGAAGCCACAGCAGATGACAAAGACGATCGTTTTTACTCTTCAAACTAACAAATAAATTGTATAGTAACAAAACAAATTTGTTATGTCCTTATTTAATTAAACATAAATTGTGTTATTGTCTGAGGGCGGAAATTATAAACGTAAATCCTGTACTAATTGTGCGCACAGACCAGGTGACGATATAAATACTGCATCTCCTCGTCACCCCCCCCCTCCCCCTTAAAGTCCATCACTCTTCATTGTGGTGGGACAGAAAGTCAGCGATTACATTCTGGGCCCCTGCCCTGTACTTTACCTCAAACTTAAGAACTGAACAAGAATTCAAAATTTATAATTCTAATGGATAAATATAATTGCAGTATATAATAATATAGACTTAGCTATAAACAAAAACAAAAAAATAATAATTTAAAGCAAAATATAAGGTAAGGTTGGGCTTACCTCTTTCATTCGGGACAAATCCAAACGTTTCCATATTCGTGATGTTGCCCATTTTGAAGCTAAACTATTATTCATTAGGTAAAATAGGCTTTGTAGTTCACGGGTGTTTCAGTATCGACGGAAAAAAAATCATAATGAGCAAAAAATATGCCAAAGTGGACCTTATGGCACAGTGAGCGACTGCGCTTTTTCCAATGAATATGTGCACATGAGGCACAAGCGCGATCAAACAGCTGAAACAAAATACTCCATTTTTGGTCACACAGTAAAGGCATAATTCTTAAAAAATCAAGAATAATAGCAGAGTTAATAAGAATTATTTCTAAATGCTGGACCGTTCTCATTTCGCTCTGCATATGGATATGCATTTTTTTTTTTTTGGCAAGAACGAACTGAAATGAAAACATTTAACTTTTAATCTTTGTATTTATATATATATAACGACTGTTTAATGACAGTAGCATGCAGTAAGAACCTTTGTGTAAAGGTCTTTCTTTTCATTTTTGATGCGTAGACTGAAGCCTAAGACTATCCCATGTTTTGAAATTAACTCACTGTAAATTTTCTAATAGTTTTTAAGTGTGTTACAATGTTATATTATAATGTTATTGTTGTTTTACATACAAACCATAATTTTACAATTGCAGTCAGTTTGCAACCTGTGCCTTTGCGCCACCTGGCAGTAGTTTCGTGAATAACTTTAACACGCGACTGACTTGCAGTTAACACGTGGCGGTATTACCCATTTTGGTTGTCCACCTACTGTATCTATGTCACTGTGTGGGAAGATTTGCATAACACTGCCCAAATGTATACGCAAAGAAAGAATGCATAACTTTTATTCTCGCTGTAGTGTTGATGCCGCCGCCACCATGTCATGGAGACGCTGTGTGCTTCATTGCGAAAGCCAAACTTCTTTGTTTTGCCTTCCAAAAGAGGACACAACTAGAAATCAGTGGTTTATATGTGGAAAAAATGTTTTTTTTTTTTTACCTTAAACCGCAAAAACACATTGCATTACACCAAATACACAAATAATGTTCTTTTTAGCAAGGTCATATAAACCCTTTAAGGACTCAAATACAGGACTGACAACTCGATTCTGCTGCTGTGTGAACGTGTACCACATGTAATCAGCTTTCTCTACCAAAGGAGATTATAATGCTATTTTACCTGTTGCTGATACACAGAACTAACATTACATCGAAGATATTGATTTTGGTTGCTTAGTTTCTTTAACTTTATATCATGACTTGTGAGACGTTGAGTTTTAAAACTGGGGTTTCCCTCTTATGTCACATTCCAGGATTCCCCAACGATGCTTAACGCACCTCAATGAACTACCAGAGTGACATAAACAAGACTTCAGATCTCAGTATACACCCTAAGTATACACCTTATACACCAGTATACGTTTAAGCAGTCTTCAGAGGAAGCATCAAGTTGGCACTCTACAGGGTTGCCAAGTCAGCGGTTTGGGGAACCCCTCGATAAAATATGTATTTTACCGCCTGAAATACCGGTGGACCCCCCTCGAAACGCGATTAGGCTAGTTTTGAGTAGCAGTTGGGCGGGTTTTTATTGTGAAAATCTGGCAACCCTGGCACGCTACACGCGGAAATGTTTGAAAGCGTATATAATATGAACATACTTCAAAACGGCACATTGAAATTACTCAAGCAGTAACAGTGTTACGGTGCATTTTATTACTGAAGACTTCAACCTTAAAATAATAATTATCACAAGGTAATATTCTTATTTATTTATTTAAAGTCTTTCTAAAGCAGTGGTTATCAAAGCGTAGGGTGCATGAGTATTGCAGGGGGCACGCAGGCCATCAGCAGAAAAAGAAAAGAAATAAAACAGTAAACAGCCAAAGGAAGTAACTTAGAATGGGAGATGGATGGGTTTGTGAAAGGGAAGAGAAAAGCCATAGTTGATGTCGCACAGACCAAGGCAGATGCTGATCATTCAAAAGCTAAATGCAAAAAATATGATGAGACATATCTTGCTCTTGGCTTCACTCACGGTGTCTATACTAGACGCTACAGTTGTCGCGTTGCGCCGCAATAATACTGTACACTGGTCACGACAAAGCGACCGCTGCAAATAATTTTAACTTTGTGTCAGTACGTCATAAACAGAGGGAATCGCGTCGCTCTGCGCCAAATCCATAGTAGTCAGCGTCACGGGTTCTACAGTATTATCCAAACCACGTCCGATGTAGACACTGTGTTTAATGTCGTTGGTGAGGAGGAAAGCCCGTGTGTGTCCTGTGCCTTAGCGGGCAGCATGAAACCCACAATAAATAAAAAAATAACAGAGAGAATAATAATAATAACAGTTATTCTCTCTGCTATTTTTCAGTGTTTCAAGTGATGCAGGTGTTTTATCCCTGTAGGTTTTTTTAATTGAAAAAAAGGATAAATTTTTCATAATGTTTAGTGAATTATTTGGCATGACCAAAAAAGTTTGAGAACCACTGGTCTAAAGTTTACAGACAGTGTTTAAAAAGTGCAGTCCACATGTTTACATGTTTATTACAGTGACTTTGAATTACCTAAAGTAGTGTGGTAACGCAACAGATTTGTTTTTATATTTCTGCAATCTATTTTAATTTGTGTGATTTGTATATTAATGTTTACACCAGGTTTATATGTCAGTGCTTTATTTTGTCACAATTATTACATGCTTTCAAGGTTGGAAGTTCAACAAATCAGTCAATATACTACCGTGATTGTAGTTGTTTAATAAAAATGTAATTCATATCAATTCATGCATCGCCTGATTTCATCGTAACATAGGCCTGGCCTACAGAAAAGAACATTTCTGTTTAATCTATCTAATATTGTGTTGGTCATACTATACAATGTTTTTTTAGCTTGTCTTTGTTGAATAATACAGAACATAAAGAGCTTTAAAAAAAAATCGCATTTTAAATTGCAGTCGCAATATTAGTAAAACAAAATCGCAATTAGATTCTTTTCCAAAATTGTTCAGCCCTAATTTGAACCACTGAATTAGTGGAAGCAAATTTGTAAAGTGAAATAAATTGTTGAATATTATAAATCGTAATATTGAAGTGAGCTCTGGAAGGTGAATATGAATTATTGATTTTTAATTATGAAAATGTATGTGAAATGTTTTAAATTTAAATATTGACAGCTTAAATAAACTGTGTTAAATTTCAGCCCCAAAAATGCAAGCCCTGAAAATACAAAGCATAAAAATGCAAGCACTGTTAATGCAATGCATTATTTTTCAGTTAGTGCAATTCAACATGCTTTTTTGTTTCAAAGACATTTGTCATTATTTTACTTTCATAATAGAACTTTGTTTTGAGTATATCAGGGCCTTAACTTTCTCAGTTGGTCGCACGAGCACATGATTTGGTCGCAATATTTTTATTTTATTTTATTTATTTGTGTGCTGCTATAACATGGGATTAATAAATGCATGCTGATGAACTTTTATCATAGTTTATAGTTATATGGAAACAAAGTGTTTAACATTCAACCCGTTCTTTTTCATCAGTAGTATTATTTGTGATTTGAATTTTGTGAACGGGAGTTCCTCTTTTGCAATGTGATGTTTTCTTAACAAATTTCGGGAGGAGCACGTGCATATAATTAACACGGCCAATCCATCATCAGTACTTCACACCATCTATCCAACCAGCACAAGAGAGAACCCCTATAAATAATCAAAGCAGTCTTACATTCCTTATCTCAAGTCTTTCAGCAATGGCACATCCAGTCGCCGCAACATGTCAGAGATTGAATTATTTATATTTTATTAATTATTATTCCTGGATGATAACTCCATTCGACAACGCGGGTCCTCCGGCGTCTCCAGCCGCCATTCAACGCACCAGCGCTCCGCAGGACACCACAATCGAACCTGCAGCTGCAACACAGGGCCTTCCCCCACCGTTGTCGCTCATATCTCCAGACACCGAGGCACGCCATCACCTTCGCCTTCCAGGCATCAGCCACCTTCTCCATTGTCCTACTATGCTTCAGCCCTCTCCTCTGCCCCAGCCGCGAAGAAATGGACCATGACAGGATTCACGTCAGATCTTCTTGCCCTTTATACTACTCTCCAACCAGGGGCGCCTTCAAACTCCATTCCTCTGGTCGTCCGGCCGCAGCAGAAGGTCTTTGGCAAGCCTTGGCCAAGCCTTGGCCACACCCCATATGCCGCAGCAAGCAGCCCCCAACCCCCTCCTCGATCCACCGAGCGTCAGCTCGCAGCTCATCCCAGCAGGCCCCGACGGCCACCATTCCCCCTCTTTTCCCCCCTTTTTCTTCCACTCCTGGAGCCATCCCAAGCTTGAGCAGGCCTCAGCAAGTGGTCCAGCGGCTACCTTTCCACCTCCCCTTGCTCGCTCTTCCTTCTTGCTTTCTTCTGCCATGCCCCTACCCATCCCTCTGAACGCTCTCGCCTTGGAACTACCCCCCGTGGCCAGCAACATCAGGACAGAAATCTTGTCAGGTGCGGATCACATTAATAAACACAGCTCATGACCCAACACCTATCTTATCATTTAATGAAATCACAATTTCCTTCTCCCCTTACACAGAAGTCATTTGCACTGTTTTCCTTCACAGGAGACGCGAGCTCGCGTTATCATATGGAGGCTCTTATTTTTACACACACCACAAATTATTTGCAGTTAAATGCGCCATCTGAGTGGCCCAATGAAAACCATTTATTCCCCCCTATCCCAAGCCATTTCAGCCCAAATCCAACAGCTATGTCCCGTGCCTTCTAGACATCCCAACCAGCCCCCCCCACTTCCACCTTACTGCCACCACTCAGCTTCCTCCAACAGCCAGGTCTGCGCCAGCTTCAGTACCGGCAGATGCTCAAGGCAGCACTGCCGTTTCATGCATGTTTGCAATTTTTGATATGCCCATGCCTGCTTGATATGCCCAGTGCAAAAAGCTGCAAATAAAAATGCTAAACAATACTTATCAACTCCTGTAAATGTTTCTCATTTGTCTTTAGAATTGCTTCATCACCCTGACTTGCATTTCACGGATTATCTACTATCGGGTCTCTCACATGGCTTTCACCCCGGTGTCGGAAATCTCCCCTCCCAAAGCCTCATCTGCCCCTATCTCCCGTCTGCTCTCGCTGAACCCGAAACAGTCGAACAGTCAAAGACCAGGGTCATGGTGCTTGGCTGGCCAAAGTCGACAACACCTCTGCCTTTAAAGTGATGCACATTCACCCAGATTTTTTGGCATTTATTCGGCATCCGCTGGCATAATAAATTTTACTTTTCTGTCTGCCTCACTTTCGGCTACAGAAGCAGCCCTTAAATTTTCGACATGTTGTCAAAGACAGTCTGCTGGATCCTCTCCAACAATTACGCAATACCTTACCTGATCCATCTTTTAGACAATTCCTTAATCATCTCGCCTCCCGACTCCATCCCTGCCGCGCATCTTTTGACAACCCAAAAGGTTTTTGCAGAGTTCGGGATTCCTTTCGCCCAAGACAAGACTGCGGGCCCGAGCACCTCCATCGAATTTTTTGGGTGTCAACTTAGATAAAATGATTTATTTTTTTTTAATTCCAGGCTTCTCTGCAGAAGGAAAATATTGATAGGATGATTTTGGTTGCTTCCACCCACTTAGACAACCCAAGCTGCTCCAAACGCGAGCTGCTATCCATTCTCGGTCATTTAAATTTTGCAATGCGCATCATCCCGCAGGGCTGCCCTTTCATCTCGCATCTCCTCTCTCTCACGTCCTCCGCCCATGCACTATAGTATCGAATATCATTAACTTACTCGTGCTGCAACGAGCTCAGCTTATGTATATCCTTTCTTAAACAATGGAACAGCCTATCTTTTAAGATATCTAGATTTCTTGTCCTGTCGACATTCAATTATTAACAGAAGCTGTCCCCTCCGTCAGTTTCGGAGAATTTTACCAAGGCCGCTGGTTTGCATCTACGTGGCCCCCCAGCTGTTAGGCTTACCACAGCCCCTAATGTCCTCAGTGCTATTCGAGCTTTATTCTTTAGTCATTGCAGCCCTTTTGTGGGGAATGGAGTGGTCCGCCACCAGCATCATTATCAACTGCGACAACAAGGCTACCATGCACTGCATCAATAGAGGTCGTTCCCATTCACCCGCCCTAATGCCTTTTTTAAGACGCCTGGTTTGGATCTCGGCTTGCGACCAATTCATTGTAACTGCAAAACACATTCCTGGGTCCAAAAACCAAATTGCTGTCGCTCTCTCTCGCTTTGCCTTCCAGAAATTCAGAATGTTGGCAGTGACCCCAGTATCTCCCTATTCAGAACTGATATTCCTGTAAACCATCCACTGAGACCTCTCCTCGAAGCTTCCTTCAACTCTATTCTTCAGGCCGTCTCCCCCAGGACCCTTCAATCTTACCTAACAGCATGGAAATGCTTTAAAGCATTTCACTCTGCTTACAACCTGCCGTTTCCCGACTTTTCCTTGCTCGCCATCACCTCGTTCATCTTTCACCTCATCATCAACAAAAACCTACAAATCAGCTCCATTAAAGGTTATCTAAACAGAATCCAATTTTTCCACAAACTCTTATACAGTTCACCCTTACCCCAGATAGCCAATTCACAGACCTCCCTACTTATCAAAGGTATCCAAAGAGACCATCCCACCCGCCCAGACACCAGGCAACCCATAACCTTAAAAATGTTGACTAAATCTATTTCCACCTCCGCAGAGGTTACCATTTCATTCACACTCCCTGCACGCTTGACGCAATGTTCATCCTGGCTTTCTTAGGTTATCTCAGATGCTCTGAGCTCGCTATCACATCTAGGTTCAACCCAAACATCCACCCCACTATCTCCGATCTATGGATGACGAAAACATCTCTTATCACAAAGAAGGGTAAAACAGACCAGACCAAGAAAGGCCATTGTATTTCATTTTTATCACTCATAATACCAAGCCCTCCTAGCCTTCATCCAGCTCAGGAAATCACTGTCCAAACTCACATCCGACCCCCTTTTTACAGACGACTCCAACTGCCCTGTCACTCATTTCTGGTTTCAAAAGCACCTTAAGTCCGCTCCTATCTTTTCTTTTCAGATGCTGCAGCAGTGCCTGCTTCCATAGATGCCACATTCTCTTTTCAGATGCCACAGCAGTGTTCGCTCCCACAGGAGCCTTTGTCCATATTTCCCCTCTGCCGCAGCAGTGTCAGCTCTCGCAGAAGCCTCTAGCTCTCTCTTCTAAAAGCCACAGCACTGCCGCTATTACAAGCTACATCCAGCACCCGACCAATCTAAAGCTTTGCAAATCTTTGGGTCCGGGCTAAAAGCCGAGCTCGGACCCCTATCCCTCTGACAGGGGGAGTACCCCGGGCTTGCGAGTAATTTACCGAGCTCTGAGCCCTCTCCCCGGACAGCAAGCTTACTACGTATAACCTTTACTCAGTTTATTATATGTAAGTGTGAACTTGTGAAGTGATATTTTACTCTGGAGTCGATTCACGCTTGTTGTATACGCTTGTTGAGGCATCTCCTCCTGATAACCCCAAAAAGAACTTAAATACACTTTCAGTTTTGATCGTACAGATAAGAGCAATACATCAATCGAATCTGTAAACGGTCTACTTTTATATGTATACACACATAATAACAACAAAACTTTGTGCACTTACAAAATAAAGAAAACAAACAAGGTGCGCTGTCTGCAGCCTTGGTCTGCGGTGATCTTCATTTAGAAACGAGTCATTAAAATAAACTATAACTCAGCAAATACTCAACACAGAGACATGAGAGAAATATCTATATTAAGCTTGACATGTCTACTTTTAAACTAAGTAAGTGCTACCAAAAACAAATATTCTGTGATAAAGTAATCCATATGAAAACAACGCAATGTCCGTCTTTTACGTCTCCCTTCATTATATCTAATGCGACCACGCCCATGTGCTGAACACGCTATTGACATTATAATGTTCCACGTGAAAACAAAGCAGCGAGACTGTTCTTCAAGTTTTTTTTTTAGTTTTTTTATTGAGAGCACATAAACAATATACACTTTGGAAATGCTAGTTATGTGATGTTCATTTATATATTTCAACATTACACAATACCAGTTTGCCAAAGCAGTAATATTGTGAAATATTTTTAATATTTCTGAAGGATCATGTGACTGGAGTAATGATGTTAAAAATTCATCTTTGAACGTAAGCTTTGATTGTTCCTAATAAACTGTTTAACTGCACTTGCAAATAAATCTCAAATTATTTTGTGGGATAATTAAATGTATTCTAAATAAACTACAAACATAAAAATATATACATTTATTTTGTCCTCACATTCTTTCTTGTAACTCTTCCCTCTCAGTCACACACCTGAATGAAAGGCTCATAACACTGTGAATCACACAAATATTCACGGTCAATCACGCCTGATCGCATATGCCCTTTCTAAACAAACAGTGTCTTAGAAAATTTAAATCAATCTATTGTTTTCTGTGAGTGAGTAAACAAGATGATTTTCACATCATTTTGAAGCAAGAATTCTAGGCTACATGCTCCAGGTTTGACAGTCTTTTGAACAAATGTTCTGTATGTGTTTTATGACCTTATTTCAGTGACTTCAAAATTTTAGTTTTTCAGTAACCACGCATAAACGTTGTTTTCTCAAAAACATACATGCTATTTACATATTATTGTATCCCAGTTTTTACTGAATACAGTGTTTTCAGACTTTAGCCATGTATATGTTTAAAAGCAACTGAAAAAAGCACAAAAGTCAGGGCATGTCAAAATTTGTCCAGGCGCCCAAAACCCCCTTATGCTGTGTTCACACCAAACGCGAATAGAGCGTCTGGCGCGAATGATTTCAATGTTAAGTCAATGTAAAGACGCGTTTACGCGCGTCTGGAGGCCTCATGGCGCGAATGAGGCGTTTAGCGCGACGCGGTAGACGCGAATTCGCCTCATTCGCGCGTCAAGCGAATGGTGCTTTTGTGCATTTATGTGTTTGACGCGAATTCGCGTCTGCCGCCCGAGTTGAAAAATTTGAACTTTGGCGTCAACTCGCGCCACGTTAACCAATCAGGAGCCTGCTCAGAAGTCACTCATTCAACATGGAGGAACAACTGATATTGTCAGTGAGCAGTCACCCGGAGCTATACGACACAAGTTCATATTTCTATAGAGACAGGAATAAAAAGGACCTCGCTTGAAAGAGTGTGTTGTAAATACACATTTAACTTTTGAGTCACGTACATGTTTATCGACCCGCGGCCTTTATTTCGTTTTTATAACTATTTTCCGCCTAATATAGCTACTTTTCGCTAACAAGATAATGTGTTTATTCAGAGGACGTGTGCAGGAAAAAGTGGAAAAGCCTCGAATGCTCGATCAACATCAGCCATCATGCAAACAGACAACCGCCTAGCACTTGCCCCTCCCACAAGAAGCGGATTTCGCCTCGGACGCACGTCAATTTAGCTTCAAACTCTTGCTTTCTACGCGCGAATGCATTCAAAATGTTCAAGCGGCAAAATAGATGCTGTATTCGCGTTTGGTGTGAACGCAGCATTAGACCTCACAGGGTTAACACGGTCAGTCCATCTATCTAACCAGCACAAGAGAGAACCCCTATAAATAATCAAAGCAGTCTTACCTTCATTATCTCTCGTCTTTCAGCATCCCTCCACCATCCCGACTCCTCACCTTCAGCCCGTTCCTACCCCAGCATGGGGAGGAGCACTCGCGGAGGAGAGCTCTGTGTCCGGGCTAAAAGCCGAGCTCGGACCCCTCTCCCCGGACAGGGGGAGTACCCCGGGCTCGAGAGTAATTACCAAGCTTGGAGTTCTCTCCCCGGACAGCACACCAAATACGCATAACCTTTACTCAGTTTATTATATGTAAGTGTGAACTCGTGAAATTAAATGCCTGGCTTCAGGTGCATTCACTTTTGAATTTGCGATCTTATCACATTTTACAAAAAATATAATTGTCTGTTTTGCATACATACATACAGGTACACGCCTTTCACTTTTTAAGACTAAAACAAAAGATGGATTCATTGTTATTCTTAACTAAAAAGCACAACAACAATAAAACGTACAGTAAGATACAGTCATGGCCAAAAGCTTTGCCAGTGACATTAATTTTGTTAATTAAGCAAGGTTTGCTGCTTTAGTATTTGTAGATAATTTTTCCACATTTCTATGGTATACTGAAAAACAATGATAAGCATTTTTTAAGTTTTAAAATTTAAATGTAATGATCTTTGAGCCACTTCTTCATCACTCTTGCTTTGTAACAACTCTAAGCCTAAGAGCGTAAGAAACGGAAGAAGAATAAGAATGCCAACGGATACAATAGATGCCTACGCACCTTCGGTGCTTGGCCCCTTATAAATGTATTGTTCATTGTTTGTTCATGTTAGTTAAAGGTGCTCTATGTCTTTAGTTATATTCCTGCAATCAGTTTCACCAGAGACGAATTGCTGGACATTCGGCACCACACATCACCCGATATATTACCGGTTTTCGACTATTCTGATGTTTTGCTGAACATTTTCGTTGGCTTAGCAGCTGTGCTGATCACCTGCTTCAGGACGCGCAGATGGGGGAAAAGAGTCAGCCCGCTCAGGAAGCGTGGATTTCGAACGCTGTTGCCTAGCATCCATCTGGCTAACCTCCGCTCTCTACCCAACAAAATGGACAAACTCCTCCTGCTCTCCCGGACAAATAAGGATTTCTCACACTCTGTTGTTCTGTGTTTCACGGAAACGTGGCTAAATGACGCCATTCCAGACAGCACGCTCTATCTGCCAGGCTTTCTACTGTTCAGAGCAGACTGTGACGCAGAATGAACAGGGAAATCACGCGGTGGTGGGGCATACTTTTACATCAACGAAAGGTGGTGTACAGATGTTACAGTGTTAAAGAAGATGTGTTGTTGAGATCTAGAAACACTCTTCATTAACTGCAAGCCGTTCTATTCATCGCGGGAGTTTCACTCGTGAATGTTTACATTCCTCCACAAGCGCACGTGAGCCTGGCTTAACAGAAACTCGCTGATCAGATCACAGAGACAGAACAACAACACCCGGACTCGGTTTCAGTCATTCTTCGGGACTTTAATAAAGCAAATCTATCCCGTGAATTGCCAAAATACAGACAGCACATTACATGTCCCACCAGAGACAGTAATATATTGGATCACTGTTACACCACAATAAGGGATGCATATCACTCTGTTCCACGGGCAGATTTGGGGCGCTGTGATCACTGTTTGGTTCATCTTATACTGACCTACAGGCAGAAACTAAAATCAGCTAAACCCTTAAAAAACTGTTGCTGGCCCACCTGAAGGACATTACTGGACCCTTGCTGGATCCTCTTCAGTTTGCCTACAGAGCAAACAGGTCTGTGGATGATGCAGTCAACATTGGACTGCATTATGTTCTGCAACATCTAGACAGACCACTATAACACTATCATCCCAAACCTCCTCCTGCCCAAACTAACTCAGATCTCTGTGCCCACCTTCATCTGTCAGTGGATTAACAGTTTCCTGACAGATAGGCAGCAGCTAGTGAGGCTAGGAAAATACACATCCAGCACCCGTACGATCAGCACTGGAGCTCCTCAGGGCTGCGTTCTCTCCCCACTGCTCTTCTCCCTGTACACCAGTGACTGCACATCTAAAGACCCCTCTGTCAAGCTCCTGAAGTTTGCAGACAATACCCCACTCATCTGCCTCATTCAGGACGGTGATGAGTCTGCCTACAGACAGCTGAGGAAGTTCATCCTGCCACAGGAGCTGCTGAAACAGTTCTACTCCGCCATCGTTGAATCCGTCCTCTGCACTTCATTAACTGTCTGGTTCAGCTCAGCTACCAAATCTGACCTCAGAAGACTACAGAGGGTAGACCGGATTGTTGAGCGAATCATTGGTACAACCCTCCCTTCTATTCAAGAACTGTACTCATCCAGAGTGAGCAAAAGTGCTGGCCAAATCACTCTGGAACCCTCACATCCAGCACACTCCCTCTTTGAGCATTTGCCATCTGGTCGACACTACAGAGCACTGAGCACCATAATGGCCAAACACAGGCAATCCATCTCATGAACTCTTGACAATAACTGTGGAACACACAACACTATTTATACACTAATACACTTGTTTATCTAACACACATATTTAGTCTACACTTTAAATTTGCACATAATATACCTGTACATACAAAACTGTCTGTAGTAATATACCTGCACATACAATTGTCAATTTGTATATTGTTATTCCTTACTTAACTGAGTCTGTTTTTTTTTTTTTTTTTTTTTTCTGTTTTTGTTCTGTCGCTGTCATTCTGTTGCACTGCGGAACCTTCTGTCACGAAAACAAATTTCTCGTATGTGTAAACATACCTGGCAATAAAGCTCATTCTGATTCTGATTCAATACATTTAAGCATGTAGAGATGGTCAAGATGATCTGCTGAAGTAAACAGAAAATTAACACCTTATTCTATCTATTCCTCAAATTAAACTTTCAAATATCTTCAGAAAACCTAGAATACAGTGCACAAAAATGCTTATGAGGCCTTTATAGCAATTTCTTGTCCTCTATGGAGTTTTGCAGTAACAGCTATAATGCAGAGTATTGGGTTTGGATTGGTCTGACGAATACCTGATCTGGCGAAAAAAAAAAAAAAAAGTAAAAGATATAAATGTTTTATAAACCTATTTTTTTTTTTTTTTTTATTTTTTATCATAAAAACAATAGTAGGTTGTAATAGAGTATTTCACTAGCAACACCAGCACTGTAAACACTAAATAGCTGAGAAACCTCAAAATAATAAGGCACCTTGATGCAGTAAAACTTTTGAGTTCTCTCAACAATAGATTTTTTAGTTTTGCTCAGTAAAGATACTTTGTTTAGTCAATGTAAATTTGTTTGTTTATGCAATGCTGATTGTCTTATTTTGCTAATAGAAAAATTCTTGTCACATCAACTGAAAAAACAATTATTGTCACTGGGGTAATTGTTTTTTTTTTCTGTTGCCTGGATGAAAAAAAAATGTGTAAAAAGTCATCACATTATTGAATTTGTTTACAAATGACAAATGTTAATGGGCTACTTAGTCAAATAAGTAGACAACATTGTCTTTGCTTGTAAAACAACTGATAAGACTAAGATATCCAGGAAAAAGACATGAGTGGTTGAACATATTCTAGGCCTCAAAACTAGACACACTAACCTCAAGAATGGTGACAACCACCTAGGGCTGGACGATTAATCGTATTTTAATCTCAACAACGATATCCACCTTTCTCGATTAATTAAAAATAATCGTCACGATATTGGCCAGCTCGTTATTTATCCTGAAGCGTGTTTTTAATTTGGCATTTGCGTTATCTTGCATTGCTAAGAAGTCTTCACTAGTGTGAACATGCTTGCTTGTGGTTGCCAGATGTGAAGAGCTTAAATCCCCCAAACAGAGCTTTTATCATTTAAGGATACATTTTCTGCCCGGTGTTTTATTTAATTTGCAATCTTTAATTTGTGAGATTTGGCAATGATGTGGGTGAAAGAGCTGATGATGGTGTTATGAAATAATAGTTTTTTGGTATCTCTACATATATATTTTGTTTTTATGTGAGTGTCATATAGACAATGTGTGTTTTTTCACAAGCCATTTGTGCTGTTTGTGTTACCAAATGTGCCATGATCAAACTTTCACAGAGTTTCAATAATGGATCTATTGTGCTTGAGGAATGAATGCGCTTTTCCTACCTGTGACAATACAATAGGGAAAAATGTACATAAATTTGAATTGTTGGAATTTATATTAAGAGTTTCTAAAGTTTTTACCAGTTTTCGTGTTGAAAATGGCATGGCAATTTTATTTTTCAGTGTGTATTAACGATCTTTGAGCAGATTTACTGTGTGATCTGAGTGGCTTTTTCCCATTTGCGAACAAATTGTCAGATGACAAAAAACTAACCAAAACCATGAGTTTTGTATTATCATAGTTGGTTAAATTAAGTCAGTGTATAGTCAGTGGAGGTTGGTTGAAGGGCACATGAAATGTTATTGCATTTCCCTGCTGAATAAAAAAACAAACAAACAACAACAAAAAAAAAACCTAAAACCAGCCTAAGCTGGTTGACTGATTTTAGTTGGTCATCTAGCCCGTTCTTTGCTGGTCAGAAGGCTGGTTTTAGAGGGGTTTTGACCACTTCCTTAGCTGGTCAGGTTGTGAGACCAGCTGGAACAAGCAGCTAAAACCAGCTTGACCAAGCTGGGAGACCAGCTTAAACCAGCTAAGTTTAGGCTGGTTTTAGCAGTTTTTTTTTTTTTTTTTTTTTTTCAGCAGGATAGAATAATCGTTATTAATAATTGTGATTATAATTTTAATCAAAATAATCGTGCCCTACAACCAACAAATATTAGAAAGATGATCTCTTTACATCACAGTACAACAAATAACTAATAATAATGATAAAACAACAACAATTTTTTTTAAATGAAGTCAGCAAACAGCAAAACAATAATCCTATAACTGTAACTGCATAATTTATTCATGGTGAAATGCATGCTGGGAACTCACAAAGTCTTTACATTTCAATAATATGAAATTCTGTATTTGGGGTCATTTTGTTGGTCTGACAAGGGTTTTTATGTAGTTTCAAGAAAATAGCATTTTTTAGTATTGGAGACTCAAAAGGTTTCGTAAACTGGAAAATATGCAGTTGCATTTTTTACAGTGAGGATCATTGGTTCGATTCCCATGAAAAGCAGAAACTGATAAAATGTTTACCTTGAATGTGATTTAAGTGGCTTTGTATAATTTGAGATACTTTTTTTCAGGATTCTTTGAGGAGTAAATGGTTAAAAAGAGCAGTATTTATTTAAAATACAAATATTTAAAACAATATACACTACTGTTTGGGGTCAGTAAATTTTTTTTCTTTCTTTTTTGAAAGAAATTGGTACTTTTATTCAGCAAGGATGTGTCAGATTGTATTGTTAGAAAAAAATGTTTTAAATAAATGCTGTTCTTTTAAACTTTTTATTCATCAAGCTTAAGATGTTTGCACAGTACTGTATATCATGGCCATTGTAGCCTAACAATTTATGGGGGGGGGGTCTAATTCCAAATTTGATGTGAGATTAATTTGTGATTAATTAATTAATTGTAATTAGATTAAATTTTTTAGATGCTTGACAGCCCTAAAATATATGTGTGTGTGTCGCAGCTCGGCAAAGCTGCACTTGATAGATTGTTACAGCCACAGTTGTAATAACAAGAAGTTTAAAGATGACATATCTTGAAATTCTGACTTTTCCATGTTTTAAGTGCTATAATCAGGTCCAGGTGCATCTAGCAACCAAGGAAAGGTGAAAAAGATTAACCCAGTAACTTTGTTTTGGTAAGCCTTTTTCTGCAAGCGTCTGAAAAACAAGCACGTCTGATTTTGCTCCCCTAATGGTGTCGCAAAGGGATATCATTATAATAACTATTATAATATTATATATTAACATGCTAACAGTTCTGCCTTTGGCTGCACAGATGAGCACAGAACACTATTTATAGTCCCAGCCTCAGAGGAGACAACAGAGACAAACAGATTTATTGATTTATTTACTGAATATTGCTGCTACCACACAGATCTAAAATAAACATGCAATTTATTTCCCAGCTGTTTACCTTCACAGACATAACCGACTGTTTTTGTAAGTCGTGTTTTTAACATAAACTTGTGCATGAATGAGAACTTAGTTTGGTACTCACTGTGACAGCTACTTTCTCTACATGTGCACTCAGAAAACCGTATATCAGAAGTTTAAACTAATACATTTTAAAACGCATGATTTCAGTGCGATAAACATGATAATCAGAACCAAAATAGAAGTTTTTAGGCAGGTATGAGCTGTAATGGTGCAGCCAGTGTTGCCAAGAATTGGGCTACTTTAACACTGTTGCCGTGGGTTGTTTTTCATGTCTGCGGGTTGAAGCAATCCAAATAATGTGATATTTAGCCCCTGGAATGTGAAGTACCCCCTCGAAATGCGATTGGGCTAGTTTTGAGTAGCAATTGTTTAGAATAAATGATCTGTGGGTTATTTTGAGCTGAAACTTCATAGACACATTCTGGGGACACCAGAGACTAGGGATATGCCGGTATCAAATTTTCATCTTGTGATTAATTGCTAATGCTTTTATCACAGTATACGGTATTACCACTGTATTGAAATTTAGTTTCAAAAAGTGGTCATCAGATTTAATAACTTTTTTCTTATAACAAAAATAACTGAACATTTAAATACAATAAAGCAATACAGAAAAAATATATAAAGTTAAAAGTTTTACACAGATTAAAGTGCAAAATAACTATTAAAACCAATAGGTACCACTTTACAATAAGACCTCATTAGTTAATCTTAGTTAATGCATTAACATTCACAATGAGCAATAGCTACATTTGCTACAGAAGTTATTAATCTTTGTTAAAAAATACAAGTCTTAGTTCATGTTAGCTCATTAAATAACACGGTTGCAACTTTCGATTTTAACAATGTGTTATTAAATATTGGAATACCTAAGATTAATGAATGTTCAGAAGAATTTTTCATTGGCAGTTTATGTTAACTAATGTTAACCATTGAAGCCCTAATGTAAAGTGTAAACGAACAATAAAGAATCAAAACACTTTCGAACAATAAAGAATCAAAACACTTTCAAACAATATCTAGGGCATGTTGTAGTACGGATTAAAATGAGAGAAAGTTTGAAAATAAATAGCCTGTTAATTCTAAATATTTATGTATTTGGCGCTGTGATGGACACCGTAGCAAATCCACACATCTGAATGGCTATTTAAATCTTTTTATACATTTTAGAATGTAGCAGCTGCTTTATTTATGGGGTTTCCAAGCTGCATTTTCTGCAGTTTAGTGCCATCACCTGTCAGAGAGTGAATGTGCTTTCAGCGCGTCTCTCACGTGTTCCCCCATGTGCTTCTCATAATTGATTCAGAATAATTTGTAATATATAATTATTCACGGTATTTATAAGTGCCCACGATAACAATACCATGCATATATTCTTTACCGTGATATATCGCATAACCGAATACCGGGACATGTCTACCAGAGACTTATATTATAAAAAGGGGCATAATATGTCTCCTTACCATTAAACACTGTTGCTTTTTGTTGTCTCTAGGATAAAGAAGTGTAAGAATTACTATGAGGTACTGGGTATCAGAAAAGATGCCAACGATGAGGAACTGAAAAAGGCCTACAGAAAACTGGCTTTGAAATTCCACCCTGACAAAAACCATGCACCAGGAGCAACTGAGGCTTTTAAAAGTAAAGCTGCCCTGAAACACCATATCCAATACATTGATGAACAAAAAATATAAAACAATAAATGCTGTTTTTGTTCTTCTCCAGAGATTGGAAATGCTTATGCAGTGCTCAGTAACCCAGACAAGAAGAGGCAGTATGATGTCAGTGGAGCAGAGGATCCCAGCAGCCCAAGTTACAACGCTCATGGAGGATTTGATTTCCACAGAGGTTTTGAGTCTGATATTACACCTGAAGAACTCTTTAACATGTTCTTTGGAGGAGGCTTCGCTTCATGTAAGCCCTTTTGTATAGATCATAAGCAGATACATATATTGCACATATATATTTTCTCCACATAGATAGAGAAATCTGCACAACATTCACTTGTAAAAATTCTGGTTGGTAGGAGGGACTGTATAGGGTTTAAAGAGGGCTGTTTGTTTGAAATTGGTGCACTGCACACAATAAACCTGTAGAAATTTTACAACCGGTATACATTTTGGATTATAACCTAAACCATGGTTACACTATGTGATGTTGCAGTAATGCATTGTCACAAAGGCTTATTTGCATTTGTTTTAAGCCTTGCCTCAAGCTTAATATGACACGAAGGAGAACTCAGTTCTGTGTTTGTACACTGTCTGATAAGACAGTTTACTGTGTGCACATACCTGAAGCACCCACACAGAAAGTTGTGAAGAACTATAACATTAACAACAGCTGAATTAAATAATGTATATACTGTGCTGAAAAAGACTCTGAAGCTGAAGTTCAGGGGTAATTTTGGATCTGGATCAGAACTTACAGACAATGGGCTGTGCTCTTTTAACCTAGACTGGCAAATAGTATTTAAAGTGTTCCTACTATGCTATGGCTCCTGATTTTGTTTTGTAGATCACTTACAACAGGTTAACATGTGTCCAAGGTCAATAAACACTTCTTTTTTTAAAGGGGTCATCAATTGTTTAAAGGGGTCATCGGATGCCCATTTTCCACAAGTTGATATGATCCTTTAGGGTCTTAATTAAATTTTTTCAATTCAATTCAAGTTTATTTGTATAGCACTTTTTACGATACAAATCATTGCAAAGCAACTTTACAGAAAATTAAGTTTCTACAATGTTTAGTAGTAGCTTATCAGTGGTGACTGTCAGTTTATGTGCATACGGCAGAAATGTTCAGAAAAATCAATAAAAGACATAAACAAACAGACGATTAACACTATTAACAGCAATTATGCAATCAAACTTATAGCTAAATGTGGTAGTTCTGTATGTTGTCTCTGGGTTAGCATCATCTGAGGTCCTCTGAGGGGTCGGCATCATCTCTTCTCAGGTGTTCTGGATCCAGACTAGAGTTTGTGTAAATCCCATGGCAAAACAGAGAAACGAATAGAGACATAATTAGCGTAGCTGCTGTTCCAGCCAAGTAAAATTAATTAGTTTAACCCAAGCTAAAGAATAATAATGCGCATTTGATCAGATATAACTGCAGTCCAAAATTATGAGATGCGTTATTTGAATGCTTGGCCAAAGAGGGGTGTTTTTAATCTAGATTTAAACAGAGAAAGTGTGTCTGAATGAAAAGTCTGAAACATAGTTGGTTAAAATTTGTACTATTTGTATTAGCCGAATGTACTAAAGCGATTATTTCCGAATCTGCCATTCGATAATTAAATCTCTAATAAATCATGAATCGGTTAGTCGTGACTGTCAAAGCTTCGGCTCGTGCGCTCTCTTTGTTTACTTTGTCAAGCAGCAGCAGCAGCCCATTGCTCACCATCAATCAAAATACTGTATAAAGGACATCATTATCTATTGTAATGTTACAGTTGTAATTTGTAATTTGTAATGAACATGATTTTACTATAAATCCAAAGACAATGGTTACTGTTGTTAAACCATGGTAACCACAAATTAAAAATTAATTTACAAATTAATTTATTTAAAAATAAATACAAATGGTAATCCATTTGCCAAAAAAAACATGGTAACTGTACGTTTACTATAATAAAAGCATGGTTAATTTTTGTAAGGGAAAAACATGACTCATGTTCAGTATTAGAATTTTTCTATAAAGATAATGTAGTGATGTACTAATTTTTAGAGGTCGACCTATATTGGATTTTGCTGATAACGATAGTTAGGTTGGACAACACCGGCCGATACCGATTAATTAACCGATAGTTTTTCAAATGGATACTGAAAAAAAATAAAAAATAAAAAAGTGATTTATTTACAAAAAATAGTAGTAGTAGCAGTAATAATAATAATAATAATAATAATAATAATAACAGTAATAGTAATAGTAAATGTTGAAATTGCCACACTGTAATAGGGCCCTATGAAATCTTTTTAATTTTTTCATAAATTCCATATTATTTATTTCCAAATTCTGTTATTTAATTTTTCTGGATTCTGTTTTTTCCATTTTAATTTTACTCTACTCCTTTTTAATAGTTAAATTAAAGTTTATTAATCATAAAGTAAGTCTAATTAAATAAAATCGTGAAACTTACACATTTTCAAATAAGTTTAATAAAAGTTTAACAAAAATTACATGATTAGGGCCCTATGATATGTTTTATTGTTTCTCACCATATTTTTTTTATTGTCACCAAATTCTGTTTTAGCATGTCTAATTATTTGAACGTATAAAACAACTTAATTTATTTATTTTTTCTTAACGAACCCTAATGATTTTTTTCCCCTCAAAAATTCTGTGTATTTACATTTTTATTGTTATCAAATCAAGGCATGAAACATTAATTTTATTTGTCTTTTAATTACTTAAAATTAAGCAAACTTTTTTTTGGCAAACAAGGGGGATTTACTATTAAAATTAAAACATGGAAGTACTGTTGTGTGATTATTCCTTAAAAAATAATGATTGTTTCATTTTAGTAGTAGTAGTAGACTATGTACATTCTACTGAACAATAGACTTCAAAATCGGACTTTTATTTTAACGGGTTGCAAAATAAATGAATACCTTTACAGTTCTGCGCATGTGATATGATGCTTTTGCTCAAATCAACAAAAGGTCAGATGCTCATGAAGTGACTCTCAGAGCAGTTCTGGAGATGTTCTCCATGTGTTTTCGTCCTCATTTAGTGAGATGGCAGACGCTGAAATCACCGCGAGTGTCACTAAACTGTGAATTCTATTTTTATGAATGGATTCCGTGATTCTGTCCGCGTTTTCTGCATCGCGGAAAACATAGGGCCCTACAATTATCCCAGCACAATGTATACTCTCACACTTTAACTGCTTCTGTTATTGAACACTCAAGTGATTATCTAATCAAAATAAAAAGAGCAGCTGAGTCTAGGAGAACTCACCGGTATCACACACATCGAGCAGCGGTCTAAAACTGTTTATTTATTCACCAAACGGACACAAGTTTACTTCAAGAATGAACAATAAGGCAAAGATAAGTTTGAAGTTCAGTGTTTAAAAAAACGGAGCAAACGGAAAGAGCGATCTATATTAGAGCTCTATAAATGAAGCATACAGACTTTATTAGAGCCACAGAAAGACAAACGTTTCGATGGAAATGTTCAATATACAATTCATTATGTACATTAACAACAATTCGGGCGAATATAATGTAATTGAATGGCGCTCTGAGGCGCGGCAGGATTTTCTTTCTGAAGTTTCTCGCTCTGTTCAGCGTGCAGCATCACGTGTCTGAACAAACAGCATGTGCTGTCAGTGATTCCAACTACTAGAGGCCGCTCTCGCACTGTATAATGAAAACAAAGCCTTCTCAGACGCTCCAGCAATGGACCCAACCAGGGAAACTATCAGCTGCTCCAGCAAGGGACGAAACGCAGAAAACTATCGGCTTGGATTTTTGCCGATAACCGATTGTTCCAGCAATCAACTGTCGGTGCCGATTATGTCAGGTCCATACAAAAAATAGGGTTGTCCATGTTTCAGAATTTGTTTGTATGAGTTTGAAATTTCCCAGTCTGAAATGATGTCCCTGTCCGCCCCTAGTGGAAATTAATTGTGCAGACATGCGGTTTTATTTGCTGCACATGGGCCTACTGTAGCTCGCTGCATTTTCAGCCTCTGCCGCCTCAATATATGAGTACATAAACAAAATCTCTAGCTAACTAACTAACTGCTCTGGGTCACTTCATGAGTATTTTACTTATTTTGAGAAAACTATCATCACATCATATACAAAGAGACAGCAATGTTTCAAAAAGACACCAATGTTTCAGGAGTTTAGTACACAGAATGGGACGTATGCTTATTAGATAACCGTATTTGAGTTGATGTATAAACTTTTATTTATTATTTAATTAACTTTTTTTTTTCCAAACCATTGTTAGATGCAGTATTTCCTGTAGTTATGCAAAGATTTGGTTTCAAAAACAGTATCCGTAAACAGTTTCTTATGATTTTAAATCTGCATTGAACTTCAGATCTGATTTTCAGAGTCTGATTTTGTGGTGGATGTGTTCAAATTTGATCATCTTAATTCAAGTGCTGAAGGATTTTGAAATTCTGACAGTGTTGAGCACTGCTGTAAGGTCAACCCTGCATGGTGTAAATGTTTGAAAATGTAGGTGGTGTTATGCAACTTTAAATGGGTTTGCCAACCACCATTAAAAGGAAAACAAAAAGCTCAAGTGTGCATGTGTGAGAACCAGTGAGGTCTGTTGTCGAGCATTACACATGTTTGAGCTTCTGTGTTCAGTGTATTTGATGCAAACTTTTGTAACGACCATTCTTTAATGTATGGTTTACTTTTATCGGCCGTCAAATTATTTGAGATATCATAACGCATAAAGCATTGCTATGGGTTGTGTCTTGCTTCGGATTTGACTGATAGACTGGATTTCTGACAGTGCAAGCTACATGTAAGTGAAAGTAATGTGACATGTGGCCAAGTATGGTGTCCCATACTGGGAATTTGTGCTCTCCATTTATCCCATCCAAGTCCCAGCAAGTGGGTAGTGAACAAACACACACACACCAACACACACACACACCAGTGGGCAACCATTTTTGCTGTGGCATTTGTGCTGAGCAGTTGGGGGTTCAGTGCGTTGCTCAAGGGTATCTCAGTCGTGGTATTGAGGGTGGAACAGAGCATTGTACATTTATTCCCCCCACCTACAATTCCTGCCGGTACCGAGACTCGGACCCACAACCTTTAGGTAACAAGTAGGGATGTGCGCAACAACTAATTTGACTGTCGTTTAAACAGAAGTTTTGTATCCGACTAGTAGACTAGTCTAAAAGCAAGAAACCCCCAAAAATGGTAAGAATAAAAAAAATAATAATTGTGTGTGCATGTATATAATGGGATAGGTTTGATATACTTGACATAAGGAGAGCGGGAACATACACATGACAATAATAGGCTAAAAATAGGTCACAATTATGCCGTTGCCTATGCTTGCCTCGCATTATCATCATTTAATTTTAGGCAGTCGTAAAAAAAAAAAAAAAGAAGAGCACACGCTCAACGTCAGCCAATGCTTATTGAAATCAGATGGGGAAATGCAAAAATAGCCTGACAGAATTCTTCATCTTCATACAACGTTAGCCAACATATTAAAACACAAGTCAAAAACAATAGGAAATTTTATCAAGGAATAGCATTAAAATGGCTTTTAAAAAGACTTCATCATGTAGGCTACAGTATATCATCTAAATACAAAACGAAAAAAAAGAAAGACCCGAGGCAATTAACAATTCCTGCTCTTGAAAAAAACACGCTCTGCGGGAACTGTAGTCGCAGGCATGCAGAGATAATGAAAAGCAAGCCAACAGAATTTTGTAAAGCGCCTGGACATCCTGCACCACCACCGAAGTGGGTCTTCATTTAAGGCTGATTTATACTTCTGCATCAAAACTACGCCGTAGGTTGTGTGTAGTACGTGCAGGCTGCGGCGTAGCCTGACGTGCACCTCTCTTAAAATGTCACAGCGTGTGAAATCTACGCGGACTGCAAGCGCTGTGATTGGTCTGCTAGTACACCTCCCTCCGTATGTATTTGAGTTATGTGTGTGTTTTGCACTTAAATATATTTTAATGTTACAAAATAAAACAAAGCAAAGAACAAGTGTTTTGTCGTTTATTATAAAATGTAGCATTACATCACTTTGTTGTCCGCAACAAACAGTTGTTCTGCCATGGTACAAGTCCTTGTGGAGACTGCAAGAATGCCATATTCTGCTGTTCTATTGTCATCTTTTTTTGTAGTTTTAAATAAATTATCTGTTCCAAACCAGCTGCTGCTGCTTCAGATTTTGCAGTGGTCTGCGGGTTACACAAACGTCATGCCCGTGGACACTGCAGACTAGCTGTTTGCATGTGTACTGCACGTCGACGCGGACAACGACACAAGTATAAATGAAAACCGACACACATCCTACGGCATAGAGGCTGCGGCGTATGTTCGCTGCAGAAGTATAAATCAGGAATAGACGGCGCGGTCGGGATCGCAGTGAATGACGTGATTGACATTAGCTGGCTTTGGCTAGTCTCTAAGCTAACACCTACGTGCCTGTATTGAATATGATTACGCATCGCTCCAGTAGAGTTATTGTAAGCCAATTTGACATTACACAGTTTACACAAAACTTTTTAATTTCCTTCTAACACCTTGCTCGTCTTTTGCGTGGTCACGTTTGAGCTCGCCACAACTGACACAAAGAAAACTCATGCGAGGTCTGAGGTAAAAATTTAGTTTATGCCCAGATACACTTTTAAAAATAATGTATTATTTTTCAAATATTTGATTTTAAATAATTTAAAATGTTTTAAAAGTAACAATGGTAATTTAATGGTAAAAAAAATAATGTTAATTTGAATGATAATTGTTTTATTTTCTGTCGTGTAATTGGCTATTGTTTTCATTGTCAACTAGTAGGAGCTGTACCGTTTAGTCGACTAGACCCGCACATTCCTAGAGAGTCCAACTCTCTAACCATTAGGCCATACATACATTGACGATTTTAATAATTTAAATGTACTTGAATTGTGCACCAAACACTTGCAATATACAAGTATCGGATCAGGACTCGGTATCAGAAGATACTCATTCAATGACTCGGATCAGGTTGGGGGCACAAAAAACCTGATCAGGACATCCCTAATTGCATCCCAAACATTCCTTCCAGTTCATCCTTGTAAAAACACTGCCAATGTTTACCCTTGTTTTCCCTCGTTGTCTGTCTATATTATGACAAGTCTTCGAATTTTGGCTTGCATTTCTGTAACACAATCTGAATTTATTTTTCCATACCACCTAAAATTCCTCTAACTCAGCCTTCTACAGTAGTCAGTCGCACCCCAGTCTGTTGCTATTGATTGCAATACATAGATTGACAGGCAGGTAGGATATCCTGTTATTGCATTGAGACCAAATTCAATGATTAGGCAAACCTTTAACTCTTTCCCTGCCGGCATTTTTAAGAAAAGTTCCCAGCCACCGCCAACATTTTTTAACATCTTCATAAAATGTTCATGGCCCCCAGAATATTTTGTTGTATGAATATCTGAATATTTTGTTTTATGAATATCTATTTATTCTAGCTTCATTCATTCATTTTTATCAACACTTCAATGTGGGTAAGTTTCATAAAAAAAATGAGAAAATGATGGCTTTGTCAAAAGACTATGTCTGGATCAGATTTAGAACAATGATCAAAATATAGATGGACTAGATCGCTTCTATCAACAGCCCCAGAGTTTGCACAGTTCTATACTGCTTCCTGAGTCGACAACTCTTTCGGTAACATTACACAGAATTTTTGATTTATATATTGTTTAATGTTTGATGATCACCTTTTTTTTTTTTTTTTTTTACTTATGCATATGTTTACATACATGAACACTTGTTTCTTCCTCTCTTTCACTGTGTTTTAATCCAGTCATTCAGTACTCTATATATTCTTCAGTACTTCAGTATATATATGTTTCATATTTTCAATTCGCCAAGTAGTCACCTTCTGCTTTGATGACAACTTTTTGCACTCTCTTGGCATTCTCTCAGTCAGCCTCATGAGGTAGTCATCTGGAATGGTTTTCCAACAATCTTGAAGGAGTTCTCAGAGATGTTGAGTACTTGTTGGCTGCTTTTTCTTCACTCTGTGGTCCAACTCATCCCAAACAATCTCAACTGGATTTAGATCAAATGATTGTGGAGACCAGGTGCAGCACTTCATCACTCTCCTAAATTGGACAAATAGCGCTTACATAACCTAGGGGTGCGTTTGGGGTTGTTGTCCTGTTGAAAAACCAAATGATGGCCCCACTAAGTGCTAACCAGATGGGATGGCATGTCGCTGCAAAATGCTGTGGTAGCCATGCTGGTTAGTTGTTAAGTCACCAACAGTTTCCCCAGAAAACTACCCCCATGCCATCACACCTCATCCTCCATGCTTCACAGTGGGAACCACACATTCAAGAACCAGTCGTTCACCGTCTTTACGTCTAGCAAAGACACGGCGGTTAGAAAATCTCACATTTGTACTCATCAGACCAAAGGACAGTTTTCCACTGATCTAATGTTCATTCCTTGTGTTTCTTGGCCCAAGCAAGTCTCTGCTTGTTGTTCATCCGAAGTAATGGTTTCTTTGCCTTAATTCAACCATGATGTCCTGAATCACACAATCCTCTGAACAGTGAATGTTGAAATATGTCTGCCACTTGAACCCCAAGAAGCAGTTATGTGGCCTGTAATCTGAGGTGCTGTTAATAGGTGGTTTCTGAGGCTGGTAATTCTAATAAACTTATCCTCTGCAGCAGAGGTAGACTGACTGACCTTCATTTCTTAAAGTAATGATGGACTGTCTTTTCTCTTTACTTAACTGAGTGTTTCTTGCCATAATAAGAATTTATACAGTAGTTGTAGTGGCTAATGACTCTGTACCCACCCTTTCTCTGATGGTCTAAAGCAGTGGTACTCAACCTTTTTTTCCACTGGGCCGCACTACGGTCCAATTGCAAGTCCCACGGGCCACATGCATATCATTTACATATTACATCACCAATACAAACCAACCAAATTTAAAATATTATATCCTCAATATTATGAAATCTAATCGATTACATTCATTGAAATAAATAAACAAATAATTCTACTCACTATTAATAAAACAAAAGATGCTGTCAGAAGCTGACCAATTTTGTGAAATTCGGCTCGAAAGGAGTAACAGCACAATGAAGTTGCGATTGTAACTTGCAGTCTGTAAGATGTGCACGGAAGCTTGACTTGGCGCGCAACATTGCAGAAAATGCATTCACACGTAGCCTATTTGATCCTAATATGTAAAGCACTTTCGAATGTAATAATCGGAGGTTCTTTCCAGAGATGTTTTGCCACATTTCTTTCATTAAGGATGATTGCTGCGTAGTATGGGTGTTTCCTTTTGCCTGAACATCTTCAAGTGAGTGGCGGGGCGAAACCAAAAGTCCAGCACTCTCTTACCTTCACTGCTGATACTGCGATTATTCTTGTGTGTATGTGTTCCTTCACTGGCATTTTCCACATTTCGTTTTTCTCCCTTAATAATAAATGTGTCCATTCTGATGCTCAATTTTACTGAACTAGTGGCTGCTGATGACTATTTGAATTGAATTCTGCTAAAGTGCGCTCTTGTAAGTGTTCGTAAAATGCGTTACTACATGAGTACAGGTCTGCTCATGTCTGAAAATAATATATGAAAAACAAAATTATTTTACATTAACGTATTTGTTTAGTTCATTTTTAAATTAATGTAATAAAATGAATTGTAAAACTGAAAGTTATTTTTTTAATTGTGTTCAACATGGTGGGCCGCGGGTTGAGAACCACTGGTCTAAAGCATATTAAGAAGGCAAGAAATGTCACAAATTAACTCTTGACAAGGAACACCAGTGAATTGAAAACCATTTCAGGTGACTACCTTGTGAAGAGGTAGAATGTCATGAGAGAATGTCATGAGCGTGCCAAGATGTCATCAAAGCTAAATGGTTTGGACAATCTAAAATATAAAACATATTAAGTTTTTTGTTTTGTTTTTGTTTTACTACATAATTCTGTTCTTTCATAGTTTGGCTGCCCTCAACTAAAGATTTTTTGGTAACGTTAAAAAAAGGTTCATGCATTAACATTAAAATTCAATGCATGTCAAAGTGTCACCTAATAGCACCTAATAGCACTTTACAATAACGTTCCATTATTTAATGGATTATTTAATTTTTAAATAGACAGCTGAAAGTGTCCTACTAAGTGCCCCATTTGATATAAAAAAATACATGACATCAGTCCTGGAGCAATCTAGAAAAGTAATGGGTTGAAAGTCACATGTCTCATGAGTTTCTATTTAAAATCTGAAGAAGATACCATGAAAAATGAGATTCCTGCAACCATTTTTCTGAGACTATGTCTAGTCCCCCAACCCCCCAAATATAAAAAATATTTACCAACTGTATTGAAGGGTTCTACAAATTATTTTAGTCATTAAACATACCACTGCATATTTTTTTTCAGTTATAAAACAATAGACAGAAACTTAGACATCATATAAGTGATTTATTTAAGCACTAGAAAAATACAATAAGAATAATTTAAGAAAAATAAATAAAATAAAATAAAAAAGATTTAACTTTGTATGCCAATTACAGTACATCCTGAGATTGCTAGAAATAAAGCATTTACAATGAATTCTGGTCATATAGTCAATTATCACGTGCTGATGTGCTGATGGCCAGTTATAGAGATGGTAATCATATAAATGCGCCATAAAGTCAATAAATCATTGATAGCCGTGATTACACAGTAATAGCGAGCTGATTTGTGTTCAAACAGATGGTAATCATGCAGATATAGTCACATTTAACATAAAACACACTCACACATATATGAAAAATGTTGAAAAATAAAACAAATAAAGAAAAATGCGATCGCTAAGTTCCGCCTCCATCAGATGACAGGTGCGTCACAGCGCGCGTCACGAGTCACTGAGAGAGCGCCAGAAATGAAATAAACAATCTTCCGCCTATCTTTCACTTTTTTTTATGTGGATCGTCTCATTCTGTTTGTGACACTGTACGCTACAAAACCATGCCATTTTTTTCCTACCAAGACGCAGTTTCTGAGCGTGAGTTATTCCATAACGGACACAAACAGTAATGTCCCTGAAGAACTGAAATGTAAACAAAGGAATTATCATCCATATTACAATGTTATTGCTTCGTTGGACTAAACGTGCTCCATGAGATTTCATTCAGTGGACCCTTACCTTCCTAACTAAACTGGGATTTACAGCTGTGGATGTGTTTATGACTCGTTATTACGACGAATCTGGTATGTACGGCGTTTTCATTCTTCATGTTTTGATGCGTACTGCTTACAAAAATTTTGCCAATTCATTCTTTATAAGCTTTCCATTGAAAAACAGCAATCTGTCGTCGATGCTTGAGGCTTAGATCTTCATAATTATATATATTTTTTATCAAGATTAAATTTGTCCCGTTTCATTTAATCTTTTCGTAAATATTGACACGTACTGAGTATGGGTGTTTGTGGTGCACGAGTGGGGGTGCAGGTTAAGAGGTTAATAAAAGTATGTTTATTGTTAGGTCATCTTAGCTCAGCTCCATTAATTAATGTTAACAAATAAAATCTTTAATATTAATAATGTATTAGTAAATGTTGAAGTTAATATTATCTGAGATTAATAAATGTTTCAAAAATATTTTTCATTGTTAGTTCATGTTAATTAATGTAGTTAGCTGATGTTAACTAAAGGAACCTTATTGTGAAGTGTTAAAAAATGTTCTATTCCTCTAGTAGTTGTTCATTTAAGCCATTGGTCGATTAGTTGCATGCTTATATATATTAAATTATGATATAGCCTATTCCACGTTCAAGTCCACGCATAATGCTTGTTGCAAAGCATCGGCAAAGTAATGACTATGAATGTCTCAGAATAGACAAGCTTATATTTTTAATTATTTATTAATAAACTAGTGCTTTCTGAATTGTTGGCTGCAAAGATGAACGAATGCTGAATCGCCATCTTCGCAGTACAGTGGACACGCAGTTAGAAACAAATGCATCTTTCATATGGATTACATAATCAGAGAATTGTTTTTTGCTGAGTTTCGCTCCAGTTCACCAAGACTGCGACGACATATAGCGCATCTTGTTTGTTTTCTTTATTTTATAAAATCACACCATTTTGTTGATATTAGACACAATTACACAAATAAAAATAGATCCTTTTCAGTTTCAAATTATGTATTAATCTTATGTGTATGAGCAAAAATTATGGCATATTTTAAGTTGTTTCCGGTGTTACCAGGAAAAAATGTAAGTGATCACGCCGGCGCCTCCACGTCATGCAGTAAGTACTCTAATAGCTTCCACACTCCGAACAAAAACTTGGATATGTGCCTAATAGCACATATCCATCTAGGTTAATGTTAGAGGAAAGGGCCATGTTATAGTCATTATTTGCAAACTTCCTTGTGTTTGCTGTGAGCCCCACTTTCTGCAGCATCCTCAGGACAGCAGCATATTTAGAGTGCAGCTGGATGGTCCTGTCCAGAATTTGGCACTAAAAAAAAGCCGAAAGGCAGTGTCACACTTGATTATTATTCCAAACAGTATGGAGCTGACAAGAGGATCTGCCCCTGTGGCCGTTTCAATGTGGTGGTGTATAAGTTTAGTGTGACCAGGGAGGGGAGAGAACATGTCTGCAAACTGTTCTTGCAACTTGGGAACCTTCAGTTGTAGGGAACTACCATCACTAATGTCACAGGGACCTCTTCCCTCCTTGCTTTGAAAAGATTTAGATGATGTTTTTGACATGCTGTGATATAGCCATTATATATATCAACCTTGGTCCTGAAGTGAATTCTTCCACTTAAGTTGACTCCATACTGTATTCCACTGTGGATGAATAAAGGTCTCTACTCACATTTTATTTCTAAGAATATATCATCTTCAGGCAGTAGTCAAGACTCCATGATTGCACACTTCTTCTTCCCAGCATTCAGCACCACTGTAAGACCCTGGCTAGTCAGTAAGAAAGATGGAAGCAGGGGCTGCGGGCCATTAAATTATGTTTTATTAACCCTCTGAAGTCTAGGGGGATTTGGGGGCCTAGAAAAATTTTGACATGGCTTGAGTTTTGTTCTTTTTTTGGTTTGTTTTGAATATATTCATTTTTTAAGTTTGTTATAAATGTATTCAGTACAAACTGGGCTACAATAATATATAAATAGCATGTATGTACATGATTGTGTTTTTGAGAAAACAATGTTTATGCCTGGTTAGTAAAAAACTAAAATTGTGAAGTCACTGAAATAAGGTCATAAAACACGTACAGAATATTTGTTCACAAGACTGTCAAACCTGGAGCTTGTACCCTAGAATTTTTCTAAATGATGTGAAAATCATCTTGTTTACTCACTCATAGAAAATAATAGATTGATTTAAATTTTCTAAATCACTTTTTGTTTGTAAAAGTCATATGCGAGTATGCGTCAACTATCATGAATATCATTGTGATTTACACCTGAGAAGACAAAGGCCCATATAATGAGCTGCATAATGAGCCTTTCAGTCAGGTATGTGACTGAGAGGAAAGACTTACAAGAAAGAATGTGAGGACAAAATAAAAGTATATAATTTTATGTTTGTAGTTTATTTTGAATATATTTAATTAAATGTGCAGTTAAACAGTTTATTAGGAACAATCAAAGCTGACTTTCAAAGCTGAATTTTTAGCATCATTACTCCAGTCACAGAATCCTTTAGAAATCCTTCTAATATTCTGATATTACTAAAAAATATATATATATTGTTATTATTATTATTATTGTTAATGCTGAAAAGAGCTGAGAATATTTTTTTCTGTTTTTTTTTTTGATAAATTGAAAGAACAGCATTGTAACATTTATAATATTAATCGTTTTTATATATCATCATGTGTGTGCTAAATAAAAGTTTTAATTTCTATAAATACTGACTTTTGAATGGTATAGTGTATATTGTTACACTTGGAGTAAGACTGGAGTAATGAGCAGTTATTTTAAATAGTAAAAATACTTTATTGCTTAAAATTAAAAATAAATTACTGCTTTAGCAAACTGGTATTGACTAGTATTGTGTAATGTTGAAATATTTAAATTAACTACTACTAATTTTTAGGGTAAAAGTCGCTATAGGCAGGTCGTTTGTTGCTAAAAGTCATTAAATTGCCTCCTCCGACAGTCGTGCCCCCCTTTCGTCTCCCTTACACTTCTTTTCTTCACTCTTTTTTCACAGCAACACCTTTGCCCATCCCACACCCAGTGGGTCACAACATCTGAGCACAGATCCTGGCAGGTGCAGACATAGACCTCTCATTTAGGGCAGTCATTAACAATTATTTGTTGGTAAATTATTTTGCAGGCAATAATAATTGTTTCAAATAAAGTGGCAAAAGCAAGTAACAATAAGGTTTTGCTGAACAAAACAAAACTTAGAATACATAATGTATTATAAACAATTTAAGTAATGTACATTAAGCATTATATCGAAGACCTACCGCCGGCGCCAACAGCCTGACGATTATTTTTTTTTTTACATGTTACTTCGTGATCTTATACTTGTTTAATATTGGCTAAACAACATTTAATTCAAATGCCTACTAAATCTTTAATATTTGCCATTTCTTTATGACATCATCTGTAATTTCTTGAATATGCGGACATCAAAATGTGTAAACCCAGAGTGAGGGTTTGAACTTTTATTTTAAAATAGCGATGAACAGTTAAAGGGTTAGTTCACCCAAAAATGAAAATTAGGCTGTGTTTTGTTGTGAAGCTGCTTTTATTAGTAATTTTAGAAAACAAACATAAAGCCAATTTTCAGCATACCAAAACTCTTGGTGTACACATCAGCAGCAGGCCCATAGCATGCCTCTTTGTCACTTGCCTAGGCAAAATCGTTGGTGCAGTTAACAGTTTATTTTGATTAAATGACAGTATGGGTCTGTTCAAACTGTCATGAACATGAGCACATCAATGCAAGTGTTTCCACTGTACTGCACATAAAAATGGCTGACCAATTAGATGTGCTTTTATGTATGTTCCCAGAAATGCTGTGACTTGGTGGCACTCATGCACAGACTGTTTTGACAGTGGCAGTGAATAGAGGAAAAAGAATTCAGACCTGGCATAAGCACCACATACTGTCAGAAAGTGAAACTGCATTTTCATGTAGCCTGTCTGTCTGTGTCTGTGTCTGTGTCAAGAACATTTCTACCATATTCTTTTATAGCATTGATTGGTGTAATAATATGGCTTACTATATGGCTTACTCCTTTGTCTTCATAAGTGTTTTTTTTTTTTTACATTTTTACATAACAAATAATCAATATAGTAGCTTATAGTTACTATTTGTTTAGATAATCATTGTGATAAAGTTCATTCAAGGGAGAAGGAAGAAGTTGGAGTCGGCGGGACTGAGGCTTGTGGCAATTTATTTAGTTTGACAAAACAATAAACATAAGTGTAATCACACACATCAAATAACATAAACTCAGAGTATGTTGGCTGTATACTTGTCCACGACAGCATCAAGTCAGGCCATGAGTCCGAAGTCGCTCTCTCCCTACCACTTCAGCGTCACCGTGGCCTTTTTACAGTCTCCCCACGCCAATCACTGTAATAAGAAGCAGGTGAATGTCATTCTACACTTGACCTACTTACTCACCGCTCATCTCCGATCGCTCCCTCCTGCTGCAAACCCCGCTTAACCACGCCCCCCTCACCACATATCCCCCACCGCCCGACTCAGGCCGGGGAGCTACAGCCATCTGTGCCCCTGGCCTGTGGATCACCTTGAACTTAAAAGGCTGGAGGGCCAGATACCAACGGGTGATCTGCGCATTGGTATCCTTCATGCAGTGGAGCCACTGCCGGGGCGCGTGGTCCAAATAGAGGGTGAATTCCCTGCCCAGGAGATAATAGCGGAGGGTGAGGACAGCCCACCGAATTGCCAAACATTCCTTTTCAATGGTGCTGTACATCGTCTCCCTCTTAGAGAGCTTGCGACTGATGTACAGCACCGGCCACTCCTCACCCCCTATTTCCTGTGCCAGAACTGCTCCAAGCCCACTGTGCGAGGAGTCTGTCTGCCACTAGAAGGGGAGTGAGAAGTCAGGAGAGTGTAACAGCGGTCCGCCACACAGGGCAGCCTTTACCTGGGTTGAAAGCCTGCTGACACAGCTCCATCCACTGGACCGGATCTGGCGCTTCCTTTTTAGTGAGGTCAGTCAGCGGGCTGGTGAGGTCCAAATAATTAGGTACAAACCTTCTATAATATCCTGCCAGCCCCAGGAACTGCTTCACCTCCTTTTTAGTCTTGGGCAAGTTGCAACCGCTGCAGTCTTATTAATTTGGGGATGCACCTGCCCGTGGCCCAAGTGGAAGCCCAGATCCTCCACATGCCCAATCGCACACTTCTTTTGGTTGGCCGTCAGCCCGGCCCGACTTAGCGCCACCAGCACAGCACACAAGTGCTCCATATGCCGCTGCCAGTCATTACTATAGATGATAATATCATCCATTGGCATACACAGCATGTGGCCGTAAGATTTTGTGGTTTTGTGGCCGGTGCCCCGAACAACCCAAAAGGAAACGTGACAAACTGGTGTAATCCAAACAGCGTTGTGAAGGCTGTTTTTTCTTTGGATAATGGAGATAAGGGGATCTGCCGATATCCTTTTGTCAAATCCAGTGTCGAATAAAATTGAGCTGTACCCAGCCAATCAAGCAATTTGTCAACCCCGCGGCATTGGATATGCGTTGAATTTCAACACAGCATTCACCTTATGATAATCCACACAGAATCGCACGGAGCCGTCTGTTTAAGGTACTAAAACTATCGGGATCGCCTAATCACTGTGGGACTCTTCTATTACTCCCATCTCTAGCATTGCTTCTAATTCCATCTGAACAACCTTTTTTTTTGTTAAGGTTTTTTTTGTGTAAGGGTTATGGCCGGCTGCGAACAGTCTAAATATGGTGCTTTTTGTTGTTGTTTTGTATGGGGTTGGTTGGAAATGCATCTGCAAAAACGGCCTGTAGCTTAGCTACATCAGTGAACTGCGAGGGTGAGAGGTGATCTCCGCCAGGGCCAGAGCCAGAGATTGATGTTTAATATTCGCCTCTGGCCCGAGATCATCCTCCTCACTCACTGCCGTCGCTAGCATCACTGATTCTACCCTACTCCATTTTCCCACTTGGGAGATTAATCGAAACTGTGCATCCACTACACTTTTCACTGAAAAGTGGCGCAGCGGTACTTCTTCCAGGTATCGGGTTGCATAGTCCACCAGCACTAATGCAAACCGATGCCTGCGTGCTGATCGTTCTAATGGCCCGATGATGTCCATACCAATTCTTTCAAAGTGGACCTGCATAAGAGGGAGGAGGTGCAAAGGGGCTTTTGGGGAGGCCAGTGGATTTACCAGCTGACATTCACAACAAGCCACGCACCACCTGCGCAAAAGAATCGGGTCATGAGACAATTTAGTGGCGCCTCCTGTCCCAAATGTCCCACCATTGGATTACAATGAGCCGCTTGGAATAACAATTGCCAATGGCTTTTAGGTACTAATAATTGGGTTGTATCCTGTTTTGTCTGCATGTCTTGTGTCACTCGGTACAACCGCTCTTTTAAAATAGCAAAATAGGGATAGGAAGGTGGACGAGTCGGTTGGAGACGTTAAACGTCGATGGATTGGACCTGTTCAAATGCACATTTTATTGTGTCATCCTGGTACTGCTCCAGGGGAAAATCATCTCGCTCAGTGAGGATTATCCTCTCATCCATGCTCCGTTCCCCTGACTCAGTATCCGGAAGTCCCGGTTCAGCCTCTCCCACCTGTGCATCGGCCACGCTCCCCAGCTTTCTTTCTCCACAAGAAACATCCGCACACAAATACCCCATTAATTGACTAAATGCTGGCCAATTTGTCCCCAAAATTAGCGGATGTCGGAGGTGCGGGTTAACTTAACACTATGCTTTTTCCCCCGAAATTGAATAACCACGGGCATTAAAGGAAACTTTACCACATCCCTGTGCACACACTGTACTGGAACCACACAGCTTTTATCCAATGCCTTGAGCTGAATCAGGCTTTGATGGATCGAGGACTGGTTACAACCTGAATCCACCAAAGCAAGATATGTACCCCTTTAATACTAGGGCTGAACAATTTTGGAAAATAATGTAATTGCGATTTTATTTTTTTACCAATATTGTGATTGCGATTTAATGTGCGATTATTTTTTTTAAAGCTCTTTATGTTCTGTATTATTCAACAAAGACAAGCTAAAAAAAATCATTGTATAGTATGGCCAACACAATATTAGATAGATTAAACAGTAATGTTCTTTTCTGTAGCCCAAGCCTATGTTACGATGAAATTAGGTGATGCATGAACTGATATGAATTACATTTTTATTAAGCAACTACAGTCACAGTCACATATTGACTGATTTGTTGAACTTCCAACCTTCCCTGAAAAATAAGCCTGGTGTAAACATTAATATACAAATCACACACTCTAAAGTAGATTGCAGAAATATAAAAACAAATCTGTTGCTGTACCACAACTACTTTAGGTAATTCAACACTGTAACACTGTAATAAACACATGTAAACATGTGGATTGCACTTTTTAAACACTGCTAACTTTAGACCAGTGATTCTCAAACTTATTTGGTCGCGCCAAATAATTTCACTAAATATTATTTTTTATTATTATTATTATTATTTTAAAAATCTACAGGGAAAAAACACCTGCATCACTTGAAACATTGAAAAATAGCATAGAGAGAATAACTGTTATTATTATTATTATTCTCTCTGTTATTTATTTATTTATTTATTGTGGGTTTCATGGTGTCCTTTAAGGCATATAGGACACACACAGGCTTTCCTTTTCACCAACAACATTAAACACTGTCTACATCTGACGCGGACCACATATGACGTACTGACACAAAGTTAAAATTATTTGCAACGGTCGCTTTGTCATGTCCAGTGTACAGTAGAGCTGTTGCGGCACGATGCGGCAACTGTAGCGTCCGGTATAGACACAGTGAGTGAAGCCAAGAGCAAGATATGCCACGTCATATTTTCTGCGTTTAGTTTTTGAATGACCAGCACCTACCTTGCTCTGTGCAACATAATCTATGGCTTTTCTCTTCCCGTTCACAAATCAATCCATCCCCCATTCTAAGTAATGTCCTTTGGCTGTTTACTTTTTTATTTCTTTTCTTTTTCTGCTGATGGCCCACGCGCCCCCTGCAATACTCGTGCTCCCCAGACTTTAAGAAACCACTGCTTTAGAAAGACTTTAAATAAATAAATAAATAAGAATATATATATAGCTTATTACCTTATTATATGTAGTATTTTAAGGTCAAAGTCTTCAGTAATGAAATGTACGGTAACACTGTTAATGCTTGAGTAATTTCAATGTGCCATTTTGAAGTACACTCACCTAAAGGATTATTAGGAACACCTTCAGAACTGCCTTAATTCTACGTGGCATTGATTCAACAAGGTGCTGAAAGCATTCTTTAGAAAAGTTGGCCCATATTGATAGGATAGCATCTTGCAGTTGATGGAGATTTGTGGGATGCTCATCCAGGGCACGAAGCTCCCATTCCACCACATCCCAAAGATGCTCTATTGGGTTGAGATCTGGTGACTGTGAGGGCCATTTTAGTACAGTGAACTCATTGTCATGTTCAAGAAACCAATTTGAAATGATTTGAGCTTTGTGACATGGTGTATTATCCTGCTGGAAGTAGCCATCAGAGGATGGGTACATGGTGGTCATAAAGGGATGGACATGGTCAGAAACAATGCTCAGGGTAGGCCGTGGCATTTAAACGATGCCCAATTGGCACTAAGGGGCTTAAAGTGTGCCAAGAAAACATCCCCCACACCATTACACCACCACCACCAGCCTGCAGAGTGGTAACAAGGCATGATGGATCCATGTTCTCATTCTGTTTACGCCAAATTCTGACTCTACCATCTGAATGTCTCAACTGAAATCGAGACTCATCAGACAAGGCAACATTTTTTCAGTCTTCAACTGTTCAATTTTGGTGAGCTTGTGCAAATTGTAGCCTCTTTTTCCTATTTGTAGTGGAGATGAGTGGTACCCGGTGGGGTCTTTTTGCTGTTGTAGCCCATCCGCCTCAAGGCTGTGCGTGTTGTGGCTTCACAAATGCTTTGCTGCATACCTCGGTTGTAACGAGTGGTTATTACAGTCAAAGTTGCTCTTCTATCAGCTTGTATCAGTTGGCCCATTCTCCTCTGACCTCTAGCATCAAGGCATTTTTGCCCACAGGACTGCCGCATACTGGATGTTTTTCCCTTTTCACACCATTCTTTGTAAACCCTAGAAATGGTTGTGCGTGAAAATCCCAGTAACTGAGCAGACTGTGAAATACTCAGACCGGCCCGTCTGGCACCAAACGACCATGCCATGCTCAAAATTGCTTAAATCACCTTTCTTTCCCATTCTGGCATTCAGTTTGGAGTTCAGGAGATTGTCTTGACCAGGACCACACCCCTAAATGCATTGAAGCAACTGCCATGTGATTGGTTGATTAAATAATTGCATTAATGAGAAATTGAACAGGTGTTCCTAATAATCCTTTAGGTGAGTGTATGTTATATACGCTTTCAAACATTTCTGTGTGTAGCGTGCCAGTTGCCAGGTTTTCACAACAAAACCCGCCTAATTGCTACTCAAAACTAGCCCAATCACGTTTCGAGGGGGGTCCACCAGTATACCAGCTGGTAAAATACGTGTTTTATGGAGGGGTTCCCCAAACAGCGGACTTGGCAACACTGTAGTGTGCCAACTTGATGCTTCCTCTGAAGACTGCACTTAGATGTGTTCGACCCCAAAGAACTGACGTGGGGAGAGCGGAGAGAACGGTATTACGGTGGCACCTGCGCTGGCCAGCCCTGCCCCCCTTGGCAGCACTTTCGAGCCAGTGGTAGACCCCGGGGTGTAACTCGGGAAGAATACCCGGACGGGACCTGGGCAAAGGGACAGGATGAGGGGAAACAGAGGGATTAGGGGAAGAGAGAGAGAGACAGCTGGCAGAGACTCGCCGACTCCTGGGCATGCCACCATCTGGTCTTCCGCCAACTGGATGGCCAGGTCTAGCGACGCCGGGCAGTGGAGCTAGACCCATTCTGCCATTTTCCTCGAGAGAAAGCGATAAACTGCTCCAGCACCACACGGTCGAGGATTTGCTCGACGTTGCCTCCCCCAGCCGGTAGCCATTTGCGGCAGGCGTCCCGGAGCTGTTGAGCCAACACGAAGATCCAGCGACCGAAATCATTAGCGATGTTGTTCTGGGCTTAGGCCGACCCGCTGCAGGTCGTCGAAGACCAGGAGGTTCTGAACAGGCAGCTGTTGGACCGCCACCTGTGCCTCCCCTGAGAGCAAGGGGATGAGTCGCACTGAGCAGTGCTCCTTTGGCCATCCACAGGCTTCTGCTGATTTCTCAAACAGGTCAATAAACGCTTCTGGATCTTCTTGGGGCCCCATCTTGTTCAGGTGCACATTGAGCGGGTGTCCCTGGGTTCCGTGTTGGTGGCCTCCCTGCCCGAACCTCCTGGTCCATCCAGCTCCGGAACAGCTCATGGTTCTCCTGCTGCGTGTTCGAAAGTTATTGTAAATAATGCTCCTGGTTGTCTCTCGTTTCTAGTGGTGTTTGTTGGTGTTGGTGATGGAGGTCCGCAAGTGACTGTATGATGGCAGCGGCCGTGCTTCTTCCTTCCCGGGTTTCAGCACCAGTGTGATACAGTTCATTCAAGGGAGAAGGAAGAAGTCGGAGTTGACGTGACTGAGGCTAGTGGTAATTTATTCCGTTCGATAAAACAATAAACATAAGCGTGATCACACGCATCAAATAACATAAACTCAGAGTACGTTGGCTGTATAATTGTCCACGACAGCATCGAGTCAGGCCATGATTCCTCAGTCGTCTCCTGCTGGCAGAAAATGAATTTGCATATGCCGCCAAAAATATAGCAAAAGGCTGTGGAAAACACAGCTTCTGTTATGAATATTATTAAATATTTTAATTTGAATGTCGGATTGAAATGAATGCTGTTATTAGAGTAGTTAATCGTATAATGAATTATAACTACTATAAATATAATGAGCATTAGAATGACGTTTCTTTAACTATTTAATGCTCCTATAACTTTTATTAGGTTAAAAAATCAAGAGGATATGATGCTATTTACTATTTTTACACACAAGAGGCTTTTAAATGAATTATGAATCTAAGATATGCATTTTAGAGAATTAACAAATAGTTAACATTGTGTCATATCAGTCAGAAAAGCAGTTCTGGGTTTTTTATTTATTTAATTTTTTTAGCTAACTTTGATGTTATTCTTCACTGAATAACTCTAAAATGTTTTCAAAAGCCCTTTAAAATTAGATATGTACACAGTTTGAATTAAATGAAAGTATAGTCAATTTTTTTAATTATGTTTTTGTGTTTTGCTTTGGTACCGAAATTGGTACTGAGAACCGTGGATTTTTACTGGTATCGGTACCGAATACTGAAATTTTGGTACCGTGACAACACTAACCCTGGCCTTTTTACGCCACACATTTTTAAGTGTAATTTTTAGTATTTCTATAATGGATTTTATAATGGTCACAATGCAACCACTCACAATGTGTCAAAGCTCCAGCGACAAGCAATGTTGTCCACACTGAACTCAAAAATGAGGTATGACGCACCACAATCAACCGCAAATAGCAACACAATGGATTTGAGTGAGTTTCATGCAGCATCTGATTTTGAACTTCAAAAAAAAAATCCTGCCTTGTTTCAGATGTAAACCCCACAGGGACCCTAAACTACAGTAGTTCCAGAAGCTATGAAAATTTCCAGTGGTGGAAAAGGAGAAAAAAGTCTGAGTAATATGGAAAAGATGTCTCTTATCACTTGTCACGTTAATGTGTCATGTCTGGTTAGGTGTGTGGGGAACTGAATATGTGATTTTGTGTTTTTTCAGCGAACACACATGACTTCAGTAATGGCCGAACACACAGTCACCATCCGGATGAAACCAGAAGAGCGAGAGCAGAGGAGAGGGGAGATGTATGTATTTTTTTTTCTTGCTCAATCTTCATGAAAAAGCTGTCCTCAAATTTCGTCTGAGCAGTATTGCCAAGAGTGCTGATATTTTTGTATTAGTATGAATGTCTGTATTCACAGAAATCAAAACTATTTGTTTATTTCTGAATAGAGCCTGTTGAGAAGAGTTGTCTGTGTTTTCTTACACTCCAGAGAGTGTTATCTCTCACTAGTGAGGAAATGGGAAGACCTGAGAAAGCTTTCGGTCTGTGTATTGCTCGGTGACATGCAAACCTAATAAAAGCTTCAGCTTTGACAGTATTCTTGTTGCTGTAAAGGGAAAATATGAACTGGCCAATTCATGTCAGAATGTAAGAATGTACTTAGTAGCAATTACTTATTTTTAGAAAACAATTGCATAAAAACAATATCAAACTCGAATACTGAATATCGGCACAGCTGTGAAGACCTGCAGCACAAGGTCATTCCAGTCATTCAGGTTCGCTTGTGTGCGTGAGATATAAACACACATACCTGAGTGCTTGTGTTCCCAAATATCAGCACAGCTGTGATTTAGACATGAAGCCACAGACAATCACAAGCCATGCTGATATTCGGGGGAAAGAATTGCACAATTGTGAATCTGATATCATAACTGTGATACAATTCAATAGACAACAAATTATCATTAAGAAACGTACATTTTAGAGACAGTTTTTCCACTTTGTCTGTTTTTGCTTTGTGAAAATAACTCCAGACAAAGCCACAGCAGAATTAACACAGTCGGTCGTGTTTTGTTCCTTAATGCATTATATCTGATTTATAAATAGTCCCTTGTTTTGTTCAGAATAATATTTTTGAACAAATTTAAAATGTTTTAAAGACTTAATGACAATCACCTACCTACAAAAAGAACTACAGAAAAATCCCAACTACCAATGCACAGACTGACAGTCTGTCTGGAACACTCAAATACAGACAAGCAGAGTGGTACAATCAGTAAAACTTCCCAGTGCTGTTGGACTGGTACTGTAAATCCGCACTCTTGTATCAGCACTTTTGGAATGCTGCTTAACCAATCAGATTTGAGGACCATGACTAACTCTAATTACAGATTAAGTGCTTTTCACACTTAAAATAGTAAACCTTGGGTCATTCTAAACCCCGGGTAAGGAATCCTGGGAATCTATAAGCTGACATTTCACACTGTAGATTTCTAAACCCCGGGGTTAACATTCTTTACATATGCATTTTTGGGGTGTCAGTATCACTGATTACACAAACACAGCACTCAACCTGTTTATATAATGGCTTTTGCATTGAGCATCATTAAATTTATCATTTTAATTTTTTAACATTTCAGACTGTATTAATCACAAATTTTTTTCAATAGACTTTTGACATATTTCCCCTCAAATGTTTCATGCTGTACATGTGTGGCACCTCAATGTAGGTTTAACACCGCAAAAGAGGTGCTAACTGTGCTCCAGAGCAGGGTGAAAAGCAGTGTTAACACCACTTCTAAATTATACAGGTCCTTCTCAAAAAATTAGCATATTGTGATAAAAGTTCATTATTTTCCATAATGTAATGATACAATTAAACTTTCATATATTTTAGATTCATTGCACACCAACTGAAATATTTCAGGTCTTTTATTGTTTTAATACTGATGATTTTGGCATATAGCTCATGAAAACCCAAAATTCCTATCTCAAAAAATTAGCATATTTCATCCGACCAATAAAAGAAAAGTGTTTTTAATACAAAAAAAAGTCAACCTACAAATAATTATGTTCAGTTATGCACTCAATACTTGGTCGGGAATCCTTTTGCAGAAATGACTGCTTCAATGCGGCGTGGCATGGAGGCAATCAGCCTGTGGCACTGCTGAGGTGTTATGGAGGCCCAGGATCCTTCGATAACGGCCTTAAGCTCATCCAGAGTGTTGGCTCTTGCGTCTCTCAACTTTCTCTTCACAATATCCCACAGATTCTCTATGGGGTTCAGGTCAGGAGAGTTGGCAGGCCAATTGAGCACAGTAATACCATGGTCAGTAAACCATTTACCAGTGGTTTTGGCACTGTGAGCAGGTGCCAGGTCGTGCTGAAAAACGAAATCTTCATCTCCATAAAGCTTTTCAGCAGATGGAAGCATGAAGTGCTCCAAAATCTCCTGATAGCTAGCTGCATCGACCCTGCCCTTGATAAAAAACAAGTGGACCAACACCAGCAGCTGACATGGCACCCCAGACCATCACTGACTGTGGGTACTTGACACTGGACTTCAGGCATTTTGGCATTTCCTTCTCCCCAGTCTTCCTCCAGACTCTGGCACCTTGATTTCCGAATGACATGCAAAATTTGCTTTCATCCGAAAAAAGTACTTTGGACCACTGAGCAACAGTCCAGTGCTGCTTCTCTGTGGGGAATGCGGCACCTGTAGCCCATTTCCTGCACACGCCTGTGCACGGTGGCTCTGGATGTTTCTACTCCAGACTCAGTCCACTGCTTCCGCAGGTCCCCCAAGGTCTGGAATCGGTCCTTCTCCACAATCTTCCTCAGGGTTCGGTCACCTCTTCTCGTTGTGCAGCATTTTTTGCCACACTTTTTCCTTCCCACAGACTTCCCACTGAGGTGCCTTGATACAGCACTCTGGGAACAGCCTATTCGTTCAGAAATTTCTTTTTGTGTCTTACCCTCTCGCTTGAGGGTGTCAATGATGGCATTCTGGACAGCAGTCAGGTCGGCAGTCTTACCCATGATTGCGGTTTTGAGTAATGAACCAGGCTGGGAGTTTTTAAAAGCCTCAGGAATCTTTTGCAGGTGTTTAGAGTTAATTAGTTGATTCAGATGATTAGATTAATAGCTCGTTTAGAGAACCTTTTCATGATATGCTAATTTTTTGAGATAGGAATTTTGGTTTTTCATGAGCTGTATGCCAAAATCATCCGTATTAAAACAATAAAAGACCTGAAATATTTCAGTTGGTGTGCAATGAATCTAAAATATATGAAAGTTTAATTTTATCATTACATTGTGGAAAATAATGAACTTTTATCACAATATGCTAATTTTTTTAGAAGGACCTGTAAGTCTGAAATGTACCTTAACTCGAAGTTGAAAGCAAGGTTTATTGACAGTTATCTGGGGTTAAGTGCAGTGCGAAAAGCCCTTTAAAATCATTAACCCCATTATAAACCTGGGTTAACAGAATCCTGGGTTGTCTTCTAATATGTGTGACGCTGTTCAATATTCCTGAATGGACTTTTTGAACTAAAAGGCAAACAAAAAAAACTGTGTCGCTAAGACTTTTTCTCAGATTACTGAAGCCTTTTTTTTTTTTAAATAACACAGTGTAACTGCACAGCCATTGGTGCAGTGAATAAAAAAAAACAAACCAATGGCTCGGCAGCGGATCTCAGAGAACCGAGGTTAAACTCAACCGTTCCAAGAAAAACTCCTACAACCTCGGCACATACGGAGGGCAGAGAGCGTACAAAAAGTAAAGCAATTCTGATGAGTTTGAGCATGTTATGGCCAAACCCTACTCAGAGCTAGTTCTGCCTTCTGGCAGGTGCATACCAACTATGCAGAAAAGGGATGTCCAGATTGTGAAACCTAACAAATGTGGACGGCGAGGCCCAGCCGGTCGCCACACAATTTCTGCGATAAACACACCGCTAGACCAAGCCCAAGAAAGGACAACACCTCTGGTGGAGTGGGCTTGTGTTCTAATTGGGCATTGAAAGCCCAAGGAGGAGTATGTCAGCATATTTGCGTCAACTACCAACCAGGAAAATCTCTGCTTCGTGACCGGATGCCCTTTGGTGCGGCCCCCGAAGCAAACAGAGTTGTTTTGGCTACCTTAATGGGGCGCATCGCTCAATGTAAATTCTCAGTGCCTTGAAGGGGCAGAGTAGATCCAACTCCTGGTCCTCCTCCGAGGGAGGAACTGCAGAGAATGTAATGACCTGTGTTCTGGACGGAGTGGAGAACACTTTAGGTACATAACCATGCCTTGGCTTCAGGATGTCCTTAGAGACAATGGGCCCGAACTCAAGACAGATAGGGTTCACAGAGAGGGCCTAGGCAGTCTTGGCCTATTGGTTAGAGAGTCGGACATGTAACCCGAAGGTTGTGGGTTCGAGTCTCATGTCCGGCAGGAATTGTCGGTGTGGGAAATGAATGTACAGTCTTCTACCTTCAATACCACAACTGAGGTGAGACCCTTGAGCAAGGCACTGAACCCCCAACTGCTCCCCGAGCACCGCAGCAATATGGCTGCCAACTGCTCCAGGTGTGTTCACAGTGTGTGTATGGTCACTACTGTGTGTGTGCACTTGGATGGGTTAAATGCAAAGCACAAATTCCGAGTCTGGTTCACCATACGTGGCCACACATCACTTCACTTTCACGGCTAGTCTCCCATTCGCTTGACCGATGCTAAGGCTAGTAGCAGAGCGGTTTTCAGCTCTGTACATAGTAAAGGGTAACGGTAAAGTGGTGAGGTGGATTCAGCCTCCTGGACCCCTTCAAAAAGCGGACAACTAAGTTGTTCCTGCCCACCAACTAGCCAGTTATAGGTGCGTGAGAAGCTGCTATAGCTGCTACATAGACCTTGGGGAGGTCCGCAGGCTCCCATCAAGAGGCCAAAGGTGCAGAGCCCACAGCTCAGGCATCAGGCTAACGTTCATGATGGCACAGTTCAGGTGCCTGAGATCCTTTTTGGGGATGAGGAAGTAACGGCTGTAAAAGCCTGACTCACTCTGGGTTGAAGGAACCATCTCAACAGCTCCTTTTGCCACAAATTCATCACTCAAGGACATGCTCTGCTTTGTACTGAGGTGGTAAACATGCCGCTGAATCACAGGGGTCTTCGTGCAAATTGAAGTGAGTAACCTCATTTTATTATCCCCAAGACCTAGTCTGACACTCCAGGGATGGCCTGCCAGGCCTCAGCCTACGCTACAAGGGGTTGGATTGATTAGAGTAGTAAGTCGCCGTGAGGAGACCTGACACTCATGATAAGCGGAAGAGAAAATTTGCTCTCTTTTTGAGTATGTTTGTGTTTCATTTTGCCTGCTATCACAGCAGAGAGGTGTGTGAGTGATTGCACAGGCCCAGTATTCACAACAAACACATTGACCTCTGGACCAGAACTGAATGGGGTGCTTGGAGGAATACTCAAGGCTGCTTGAGGGGTGGTCCGGCTGCAGCGAGACTTTGCCCCTTCCTCTTCCTGTCCTTAAGATCAGGATGACGCCTGAGGCACAGATTCCAGCACTATCTTGGGCCTTGGGCTGTGTTCTTTGTGGCGCATAGGGCCAGGTTGGTCACACTGCGCATTTCCTGCCGGATCTGGTCCAGACTCTTCCATGCAATGGAGGAGTTTGGCCTGAAAGACCCTGGAGGACCGCCACTGAATGAAGTGCAGAGTTCACCTGCCTGGCCGAGGAGTACGCTCATCCAGCGAGGGCAGATGTTGTTCTGCACAGTTTGGAGGGGTTATCGGCTTTTCGCTTTCCACCCTATAGCAGTGGGCGGACAGAGGTGTGTGGCCACAGACTTGTCAAAAAGGAGGCAGCTTCTCGTAACCTCTTGCTTCAGTGCCATCTTACGGAGGTGAGGAAAGATGAAGTCGAAGCATGCAGGCAGGCTGAGTAAGAGGCACGCCATGATCTGGTGAGCTTGTCGTGGACCTCCAGGAAAAACAGAGAGGCTCGCTGACGAGGGGCTCGACAGTACCCCGTCAGGAACCATTCGTCCAGACGGCTGCGAGTGGGGTCTTCCAGGGAAAACCACTTCAATCCCAGCTCCTCTACTGCTTTCGAGAGGATGCAGAAAAGTACGGCATCCATTCCGGGCCTGATGTCGCTGAGCTCGGACAACAGCAAGGGGGTGGGGCCATTAACTGACCCCGACAGCTCCTCTGCATCCAAGGCTGCTAATGACATGCTGTCATCGAGTAGCTCGTCGTCACTCCCACCGAACGATTGCTTGTGCTGGTGGAGGGACGCTGGTCTGGCTGAGTGAAGAGGAAAGGGAAGCCTCTCTGTGCGGAAAGAGCGAGGCATGCAGGACTTGAGCTGGTGTGAGCTCGCTCGTCTCAGAGCGCTGAGATCCTCTGACCCACAGTTTTTCCTCTCAGGTCTCTTAGAGGAAGAAACCAGGAGTGCTCAAGGGGCGGAGTCACTCTCTGAAAAGAGAGCTATCCATGAGCGCAGAATGGCAAGACTCATGTTTTCGCAGTGAGAACAATTTTTCTCCATGAGGCCAGCTTACGTGGGAAATCCCCAAGCAGAAATCGCACTCACCGTGACTGTCAGCAGCTTGCAGGGGAGACCTGCACAAGCTGCTATAACGGTGCAGCATTTGAAACAGTGCTGTGAAAATTTGCTATTTTATGTTCGCCAGAAGGCGGCAAGGGAGAAACCGTGACCACTGCTGCTGCAACGCTAAAGGCAGCGGGAAGAAGTGGCAAATCTGCTGAGCAGAGAGGTCACTGGCCGGCTTGTTCCACTGCAAGGTGTGTCTATGATGAGAATGCTTCAAGTCTCGTACATCAGTGAAGAACGTCGTCGTCACTGAAGGAGAAGTAATCTGAGGATCCTTTGCCAGAATGCCTACTTATATAGCCAGATGACCCTGCCCATTCTGGCGGGCTTTATGGCCATGGGCTCATGGAGCTCGGTGCTGAGCCATTGGTTCTTTTTTTTATGGCCGTGCAGTTACACTCTGTTATTAAAAAAGGCTTCAGTAAACGGAGAAAAAGAAGTTTCTCCCAGTACGAGTTAAGTATCAAAATGGGATGATTGTTTATACAAAACACAGGGTTTTTGTGACTAGTGACACATCAATATGAGGCATCCATTCTTCAGTTTCTGATTGTGTATTGGTAAGCATCTGACCCTTGTTAAAAGTGTTGCTAACAACCATTCTAAATTCAAGTGTAAAACATTTCTCTACCTAGGGTTAAGAGCAGGGTTTAGAAAAAACAATAACTTGTTGTTAAGGCTTGTGTGAAACTTTCTTACTGAAAGTTAGGGCTGGACGATATGGCCAAAATTTATATCACAATATATTTCTTAATTTCGGTCGATACGATATAATTCCGATATCAATATGAACACAATTAAAAAACCTAACTACCAAGAACGCCCACAACAGATCTCTGTGCATACAAACTTATGAAAAATTTATTTGCCAAGTCTGACACCACATTTAAAACTATATAATATTTTAGAAAAAAAAAAAAAAAAAAAAAAAGGCACAAATAAGTTAATGTTCAACTTTTTTTTGTTGTTGTTGTATTTAGCCTTCATACAAACAATAAATGTGAAATCACTGTCAAATAATCATCTCAGACTCACCTAATTAATATCTTTAACTTCAAACTATAGGCTATTATACACTAGTCAAAAGTTATACACCAATCAAAAGTTTTTGAACAGTAAGATTTTTAATGTTTTTTAAAAAAATTCACCAAGCCTGCATTTATTTGATCCAAAATCAGCAAAAACAGTAACATTTTGAAATATTTTTACTATTTAAAATAACTGTTTTATATTTGGAAATATTTTAAAATGTAATTTATTCCTTTGATTTCAAAGCTATATTTTTAGCATCATTACTCCAGACACATGATCCTTCAGAAATCATTCTTATATTCTGATTTGCTGCTCAAAAATAATTTGTTGAAAACAGCTCAGTAGAATTTTTCAGGTTTCTTTGATGAATAGAAAGTTCAGAAGAACAGCATTGATCTGAAATAGAAATTGTAACATTACAAATGTCTTTATCATCACTTTTGATCACTTTAAAGCATCCTTGCTAAATAAACATTTCTGTAATTTCTTTCCAAAAAAAAAAAAAAAAGAAAGAAATCATACTGACTCAAAGCTTTTGAATGGAATAGTGTATAAAGTTACAAAAGCTTTTTATTTCAGATAAATGCTTATCTTTGGATCTTTCTATTCACACTGAAGACTGGAGTAATGATGCTAAAAATTTAGATTTGATCTCAGGAATAAACTACATTTTAAAATAAAACAGTTATTTTAAATAGTAGAAATATTTCAAAATGTAACTGTTTTTGCTGTACTTTGGATCAAATAAATGCAGGCTTGGTGAGCAGAACAATTCTTTAAAAGGAAAACATTATACAACAACAACAACAAAACATTTTAAAAACATAAAAAATCTTACTGTTCAAAAACTTTTAACTGGTAGTGTAAGCTGATTATTCTTATAGATTGAAACAAATGTGCTTTAGCAGTATAAAGAGTATGAAAAGTAGCTCCGCTTATGAATGCTGCTTTATCAGATAAAAATGAAAATGCTATCAAAATTTTTCTGAACACAGTCAGTTCCCTTCAGATATACATTCATATAAAACACCCGCAACGTGTTTTGAACCGTGCAGTGCTCATGTTTATTCAACGAAGTCGAACGCCAAAAATAAATCATTTTAAGGGAAATACTGCAAATGGATATTAAAAATATCGGAAATGTGTTTAAAAATCATATCACCATTATTGAAAAAAATTATATCATGATACATATTGATATTGAATTATTGTCCAGCCCTACTGAAAGTTATTTATTATGCTAGGCTTTGTTTTAGTTGTTTGATAGAAGGGCTTGGATATCAGTACACAATTCCCAATTTAGTACAATTTCATTTAAAAAGTTTTCATATATATTTCAGTTTCCATTTTGACTACAGATGAAGAAATTCTCTTTCTACTTACACTGTAAATATCCTAGGGCAGTGTTTAAGACTGATTCAAACCAATAACTCTTTTTAAAATTCATTAAATAAGCAACTTACAAGTGTCATTTGTTCAAGAAATTGGATTATACGGTTGCATTGCATTTAATTTTGTGTATAAAATAAGCAGAGTTTTTATCATGTCACTGAAGATTTAGTGCTGCTTAGAAACGGCAGGAAAATGATAAACAGAATCTTCTAACATTAAGAAAGCATTAAAAACATTAACAGCAGGGCCTATCCACAAGTGAGTTAGCTCAGCAGTATGAAGTGATATCTGTAGGACATAAAGTATGTTGAAAAATATTTTCATGCAGCCACTGATAATAGCCATAAAGTAAAATATTGACCATGGGATTTTAAGATTCGGTATTAGGATATTTAAATAAAATATTAAATTAAATAAAGATCACAATTAAACTGAAAATCTGTATTTTTACACAGTCCTATATGAATGATTCATTCTGTTATTCTTGTTTTAAAGTGACACATATAATGATTAATGCTGGTGTCTGTTCTTTAGGGTGGGTTCTCCATGTTTATTCAGCTGATGCCAATCGTTGTGCTGGTCTTGGTCTCAATCCTCAGCCAGCTGCTGGTGTCCACACCACCTTATAGCCTGTACTCAAGACCGTATGTCATAATACCTTATAATACATGCCTCACACTACCTTACAGTTTACACTTTAGATAATGTGTAATAATGCCTTATGTTATATGCCTAACAACTTGCATGAATTTCACAGGTTTATAGTAAATAACATATAATGTAAGTCATTACAGTTTATGGCCTCCACCTGCCTGTATGCACTCCTGACAACGTCTAGACCTGCTCCTGACAAGATGGCAGATGTTGTCCTTGGGATTGTCCTGGTAGACCTGGATCAGGGCATCAGTGAGACCCTGGACAGTCTGTGGTGCTACTTGGCAGCTTCAGATGCTCCAATAGATATTGTCCCAAAAGTTCTCAATTGGATTCAGGTTTGGGAAATGTGAGGGCCAATCAATGGCATAAATGCCTTTATCATCCAGAAACTGCCTACACACTCTGGCCACATGCGGCCGGGGATTGTCATGCACAAAGAGGAATCCAGGGCCTGCTGCACCAGCGTAAGTTCTGACAGTGGCTCTGAGGATTTTATCCCGGTGCCTGACAGCAGTAGGGGTACTGTTGGCTAGCATGTGGTGGTCTGTGTGACCCTCCAAGGATATTCTTCACCAGACCATCAGTAACCCATTGCCAAAACCGGTCATGCTGGATGATGTTGCAGCAGTAGCGGCTCCTCACTGTAAATTTAGGTGGGGCAGATTCTGGGTCGTAGCGCTAATTTTGTAAACTTTCTATTCTAATCTCTGAACACATGGGGACAAAATTTTGACAGAGATTTTCTTTGCTTTATCCTGTAGGTGGCGCGCTAATGTTGATTGACAGGCTCGAAGAACATGCATAAAATGCTGTATTATAATTGCTTTAATATAACATTTATCACCTCCAAATGTTGATTTAGAATGCTCCAAGTTGTGGAGCAATTCAGGTGAGGAAAGAAGATCATATGTCTATTCTCAGAATAAACAAAACAAACACAACAGAACCATATAAAGGTAATTCGTGTGAGCACATTTAAACTAAAGGACTTAACATATAGTCTAATTTAATTTGATCCACTTCTCCATATAGAAAAAAAAAAACTGACATGCCAACTAGTTACTGACCTGATGCAGACACATAGCTGAAGCGGATTGATCGTCTTGGTGGAGCGAGGTTCACTTAAGGCAGGGGTCTCCAACCCTGCTCCTAGAGAGCTACTGTCCTGCAGATTTCAGCTCCAACCCAATCAAACACACCTGAACCAGCTAATCGAGGTGTTCGGGGCTACTTGATAATTACAGACAGGTGTGTTGGAGCAGGGTTGGAACTGAAGTCTGCAGGATGGTAGCTCTCACGGAGCAGTGTTGGAGATCCCTGACTTAAGGTAACGTGAAAATAAGCGGGGCATTCTCAAATCTGCCCCAATGGCTCTCAATTAGAGCACACTGCAGTTCCCCTTTTCACCATAGATTTACTTTGCAAAATTGTGGGGCACTGTGGAGCTCAGGAGGTCTCAGCCACCATCTGCCCTGCTTAGTATCATGTATTCATGCCTGCTAAAGCATGCGCAGGATTTTAATATATACTGCTTACTTTATGACTTAAAATCCGAAAAATATTTGTTGCAGAATGCTGAACACATTTACAATTTATTTTTGATTCAGTTTATATAGAGGGCTATTGTTTGGATGAATATTTTGCCCATATAAAAGGGTTAGGATCCTAAAAAAAAATGTCGGGCCCCTATGCCACCCTCCTGGAGTCTGTTTCTGACAGTTTGGTCAAAAACATGCACACCAGAAGCCTGCTGGAGGTCATTTTGAAGGACTCTGGCAGAGTTCCAGAGTTCAGGATAAGGAAAGTGCTATTGCCTGTGGCCTGCAAAACCATTCCCTTTGATACACAATCACTTATGCTTTCTAACAGAATTATATCCCTGAAGTTTAAATGACTTTGTGTTATACCGTGCTGATTAAGTGTTCCTTTAATTTAAATATATATATATATATATATATATATATTATATATATATCTATATATATATATATATATATATATATTATATATATATATATTAATGTGTGTGTGTATATATATATATATATATATATATATATATGAAAATAGCTTATTCAAGACAGTACTTAATATATATATAGTTGTGCTCATAAGAAGAATATGCAAAATTCATGTCTTGAATAAGCTATTTCACATAATGGATGTTAATATATTCTCCACAAGACAAAATAATACTTGAATTTATAAAAATGGCCCCGTACAAAAGTTTACATACCCTAGAATATTAATACTGTGTATCATATCCTGGATGATCCAAGACTGTTTTTATGTTTTGTGTTAGCTGTTAGTTGGAAAACCAAAGAATGTGCAGGAGCAGGAAGAATTGCTGGCAGTTTAACTGTTCAGGACAAACAAGGGACTCATGAACAACTAACACAAAACATAAAAACACATGTGGATCATCCAGGAAATGACACACAGTATTAAGATTTAAGGGTATGTAAACTTTTGAATGGGGTCATTTTTACAAATTCTGTTATTATTTTGTCTTGTGGAGTATATATAAACATATTTTATGTGAAATAGCTTATTCAAGACAGTACTATTAAATTAAATTATTAAATTAAAAATAACATGCAATTTTCTTGATCCTTCTTATGGGGTATGTAAACTTATGTGCATATATGTGTGTGTGTGTAATCTTTAATATTATTATCTTTTGGCCCCTAATAATAATAATCCTAACAAATACTAAAGGGAACCCTTGGACCCTTTATAATAATACTAAATAAGAAAATCTGAGCAGTTATAATAGGATTTCAACAGTGGGGCTTGGCCCACAAATAATAATATTAAAAAAGAAAATCTGACTAGTATAACAGGGTTCTAGAGCTTTTAAATTCCAGAGTGTTTTTTCATACTGTGTGTTAAAACTGTGTAATAGATGTAATCTCTGCTCTTTCACATCCAGGTCCACAGGACAGACTGTTAAAAGACAAACAGAGAACCTGCATGTGGATTATTTTGTCACCAGAGATTTCAAATCAGAATATAAGGGCTCAGCTTTGCTAAAGATTGAGAAGAGTGTAGAAGAGGATTATGTTTCTAATGTGCGAAACAACTGCTGGAGGGAAAGACAGACAAGTATGTGCCATTATTTCACCTTTATCTTTGGGTTTATTTACACAAATTAACAGATGGATATGCTTGAGTATGTTCTGAGGTCCTAATGAACATTATTTTAAAACCATGTTTCATATAAACTCAGCAAAAAAAAAAAAAAAATGGCATGCTGGATATTAGCTTCTCGGCCAAATCCTGACTGATGGCGATCCATTCTTGCCTTATTAGTTCTCAGAGTTGATCACAATTTGTATGCTTCTGCTTGTCCACTCGCCTTTTGAGGACTGACCACATTGGATTGAGATCCGGGGAGTTGCCTGGCCACAGATCCAATATTTCAATGTAATGATCTTTGAGCCACTTCTTTTTCACTCTTGCTTTGTGACATGGTGCTCCATCATGCTGGAAAATGGACAGATCATCACCAAATTGCTCATGGATCGTTGGAAGAAGTCGCTCTTGCAGGATGTTTTGATACCATTCTTTATTCATGGCAGTGGTTTTGGGCAGAATTATGAGAGAGCCCACTCCCTTGCTTGAAAAGCAACCCCACACATGGATGGTCTCAGGATGCTTCACTGTTGGCACAACACAGGACTCATGGTACTAGCCTTCACCTTTTCTCTGAACAATCGATTTTCCAAAAGTCCCAAACAGTCGGAAGGGAGCTTCATCAGAGAAAATAACTTTGCACCAGTCTTCTGCTGTCCAATCCTTGTACTGCAGAATTTCAGTCTGTCCTTGACATTTTCTTGGAGAGAAGTTGCTTCTCTGCTGCCCTTCTTGATACCAGGCCCGTCCTTGACGTTTTTCTTGGAGAGAAGTGGCTTCTCTGCTGCCCTTCTTGATACCAGGCCGTTGTCTAAGTCTTCGCCTCACTGTGCGTGCAGGTGCTCTCACACCAACCTGCTGCCATTCCTGGGCAAGCTCTGCACTGGTGGTGACACGTTTCAATAGCTGACTCCTTAGGAGGAGTGGCATATAATACACAGAGCCGTAGATCACTGACAAGCTATGCAATATCACGTTCATTATCGCAGGTGATTCGATCTGCGATAAAGAACGCAATATTGCCTAATTGTCATTGAACTACAGCTCTGTGTATTAAATCCCGCTTCATCTGAAACCAGGTGATGGAGATTTACTACTAATCATGGAACTGGCTTTACTGACGAGATGCGCATGACAATCGCATGTGATTCATTGCACAGCCCTACTTGCTGGACACTCTGGGATGTCCTGAAGACTTCTTAACTGCAGTCGAACCTCTCTCCTTAAAGTTCTTAATGATCCGGTAAATGGTTCTTTCAGGTGCAATATTCTTTGTAGCAATTTCCTCGCATGTGAGACCATTTTGATGCAAAGCGATGATGGCAGCACATTTTTCTTTGGAGGTAACCATTGCTAACAAGAACACAATGTTTGGAAGTGCTTCTTCCCTCCTTTTATAGCAATCAGTCTGCTCTTACAATCTAATTAGTATAGTGATAGTGATTTTACCTGACTAGTACTCATTCACACTTTCACATGTGCTGCTGATATGATTAGTCAATTAATTTTCCGTCAACTGAAAAAATGAGGGGAAAAGAAACGTAGCGCATTGTTGTTGTTAGTCTGACGGCACACCAAAAATCATCCCCGCCACAGCTGTAGCTTCTCAGTGACAGCATATGCCGCTCGCATCATTTAAAGTCAGGTTATTAGCAGAGAACACAGAACAGGACTCGAATTTCAGCGCAGGATTGCGGCTATTAATAATAATTTTACTCATTCTCACAGGTTCCGTGCTTATACGCGATGACAGATGACGGAACGTATCATCTGCACGTGCTTTTGAGTCTTGAGAAATCACTCACGCTCTCTCATTTTCTGTGTGTCCACAGATCACGATAAGGAGAGTGACAATAGTTATATAGACAATAGTAAACTTTTAATAGTTATTAAAGGAGTTTGCAAATGTGATATTGATTTAATACAACAGTTCAGTAAACAAGTACTGCCTGATTTTGCTGTATTTCTTCAAGAAAAATAGTTCCAAATATAGTAACACCTCAGCCACTTCACATCTCTAAAAGCAAACACAGCCGAGTTTCATTCATTCAATGAAAGTGCGTTTTTGAGCAAATCTAGTGAGTCAGTGATTCATGATTACCCATTCATAAAGACACTTGTTTCATTCTTGAATGAATCAGCTGTTTAAACAAATCAATTGAATGAATGATTCAGTGATAAAATCAGTGACTTGCCGCCACCTGCTAATGGATTTAGTTTCATTTTTAGCGTATAATTTCAATTATTTAAATCATTTAATATTTCTGTATTCAAAATTTTATATTTAAAACCTTAATCTCCACATTAATTCTACTTCTTATTATATTGTTTTAAAGAGAAATTTTAAAAAGCTTATAAACATACATTTTTGAATTTGACAGATGAAAATTATACCATATCAAAGGTAAAAAGAAAATACTCCTGTAAGTCACTTTAAAGTCAAATGTCACCTCGTATTAGGAAGGATCATTTTTGATCAGAATTTTTGATTATTGATCAGAAGGTGCTCCTAAATTTTGAGGACAAGCGCTCCTAAAAAGAAAAGTAAACATAGAGCCATGTGTAACAGTATATTAGATCCATGAATGAGGTCTTAAAGAGACAGCAGCCTAAAAAAACCTACCGACTTTCATTATACAAAGACTACACAGTGTTATTTTACAGTTGAATAGATTATAGTTAGACCTAACTGAAAAAAATTAAGTACTGTTAATTTATTTTGTATCATGTTATTGTTTTTGCTTGTGCTATTGATTGTCATTAATTTATTTGTTCTTATTTTATTATTTACTATTCACTTGTCCTTTTTAGTTAAAATAAATTCAATTCTGAGTGCATGTGATTCTTGGGTGGGGAGGGGGCATGGTCCATGGGAAATAGTACTGCCACCACAGCTGGAAAAACACAGAGTAAACACTGCATACATTTAATAAAATTTAATTAGAAAATGCCATTTCAAAGTTAAAAAGAAAATGCCCCTGTAAATCACTTTGAGTCAAATAAAGATAAAGAATAGCCCTGCTGCAGGGAGGCATGAGGATTGCAGATGTGGCCATAGCAATAAACTGCAGTCTGTAATATAAGATGTCTAAGACAGCTGCAGTAGAGCCCTGCACGGGCCTGAAATTTAGGCCCTAGCCTAATTTTTTTTAGTAATTACCAAGCGGCCAACGGCAGACAGTGAAGCTATGTTTGATCAATTAAGCCTTCTCAAATCGTCACAACTTGCCTAAAATAAAATCTATAGATATAAATCACTTGCATTTTTTTCAGTGGATACGCCGTCATTTTTTCTCATAAAGGTAAAAGTAATCATTTGTGACTGCAAAGGGTCTACTTTTATTTTTTGGCACTCACAATATCAACAAAACTTTGTGGTTTTATAAAATAAAGAAAACAAACATGATGCGCTTTCTGCCGTCTCGTCTTTAACAGGACTACAAAAATGAACCGAAACTCAGCAAAAACATGCCTCACGGACATGATAAATATATCTATAGAAAGATTTAAATGATTACTTATCGAAATAAAACAAATCGAAAACAAAAACTCTTTCATTATAATCATAATCCGTAAAGATGCACTTCTCTCTAGAGGCGTGTCTAATGAGGAGATGGCGACTTAGGATCGGCAACTTCATCCTTGTGACAGAGACTCAGAAAACACTAGTTTATTAGTAAATAATTCAAATATCTCCTTACTATTCCCCCGCAACATTTATTGTAATTACTTTTGCCGGTGCTTTGCAGCAAGCTTAAGCCTATTGCGTATATTTGAACGCAGAACTGTTCAGCTGTGCTGACTGCACACACCATACTGCTGCTGGCGGGACAATAAACACCGTTGAGCCACTCTTGACAGGCGCGGTAGCACGGTCTCATGTTGTTTCCACCAACATGGCAGTTTTTTTTTTCATCACTAATTAATGGATGTCTAAAATATAAAAATAAGAATAAGCCTAAAACAGGCCCGAGGCCCGGCCCACATCTGAACTATGACGTGAAAATTGGCCCGAAGCCCAGCCCGAGGGGTGTAAAATAGTCGGGGCCTGTCGGGCCCGGGCTGAAATGCAGGGCTCTGAGCTGCAGGGAGACGGGAAGGACAGCTGATCATCATTGCAGTATCAAACCACCTGTAAGAACTGGAAAATCTCTTCCAGTCCATGAGGATGAGATGCATTGTAGTACATAAGATACTCGACTGTGAATTTTGATATTGGCACCTGCCCCACCCCCACCCCCTTTGTTAAGGGACCCATTTTTACATTTCAGTTAGATAAATCCCTTTGAAACTTGTTCAGTTTATGTCTCAATTGTTTAACTTTTTGTTAAAACAAATATTTACACATTGTATACATGCAGCTGTAAGTGGGAGGATGTTTCTTTTTTTTGTTTTCTTTTTTTGTGCTGAGTTTATATGGGAAATATTTGTTTAAATTTGTTTCATTGTTTAAAATAATAAATAGTACATAAAGTACATGTGTAAAGTACATTAAAGGGATGGTTAGTGTGTGTGTGAATTTTATGTGTTTATTAATTTAGTTCGTTTTAGGTAAACGGATTTTGATATTTTTGATTGTTTAAAAGGTTTTTGTTATAGTGGGTGTTGTGTGTTGCAACTGAAACGTTCAAGGACTAGAAAGGTAGTAAGGACATTGTTAAAATAGTCCATGTGACATCTGTGGTTCAACCGTAATTTTATGAAGCTATGAGAATACTTTTTGTGCACAAAGAAAACAAAAATAAACACACGTTCACGAGAGCACCACGACGTGTGCATTCCTCTGCTTGTAAACAAGGCAAAGTTACTCAGCAAGGTACTCTCATGAATGGCATAAGGTAGACTGACACGGAAGAGAAGAAATTGCTGAATAAAGGTGCTATTTTTTGTTGTCTTTGTGAAAAAAAAAAAAGGATTCTTGTAGCTTCATAAAATTACGGTTGAGCCATTGATGTCACGTCAATTGACTATTTAGCAATGTCCTTACTACCTTTCTGGGCTTTGAATGTTTCAGTTGCATTGCTGTCTATGCAGACTCAGAAAGCTCTTAAAAAAATCTCTTAATTTGTGTTCCGAAGATGAACAAAGGTCTTACGGGGTCGGAACAACATGAGTGTGAGTAATTAATGATATAATTTTAATTTTTATATGAACTATCCCTTTAATGTACATGTAAATGTAATATTTTGTACACCATGTCATCATCTTCAGAAACAGACCTACTGTATGCTGCTAAGGTCTACAGAGACGAAAGACTACAACGGAAGGCTGAACTCATGACCATGGAGAACTGCAAAGAGCTGGATAGATTAAACGATCTGTTCCGTGGAGGATAAACCTGAAACTGGAACTAATGGACATTTATGAAAATAAGATATCATAGGTATAAATGTAAATATTTATAGTTTGGTGTTTTTTTTGTTTTTTTTTTAATACATTCTTATAGAAAGAAAACATTTAACTAATGAGAGAGTTCAAAAGTCCCTCATCTTCCACTGGAATATACTTTGCTTCAAGGTTTTTCAAATCAACTGAGAAAAAGATCATTTTTACCTAGCAATCCATTTTTAATCTGTTTCTCTTTTATGCCTGATTAGACTAAATCGTGAGAAATGATCTTAGATGTTCTACACTTGAACACAACCTTTTTTTCTTTCTTGACTACTTGAACCCAAACCTTTGACTTTTGACTCCATGTCATTGTTGCTCTCCTTGTTAAGTTTTTAAGTGCTACTAACTTGAAGAGACCACTATTTTGAATCTTAATGAAACTTAAATTGTACAAATAAAATAAAAACATTTAAACAGAGCACTACTCTTTTGTTTCTCTTTGGAACACAAATAAAGGTATTTTTTGATATTCTCCTTGTTTTGTCCATCCACTGTAAGTTCACGTTAACAAACTTTCACACATCAAAAGGTATAAAAAAAAAAAAAAGAATCCATGTGAATCAAGCGTACAGAACAGAATTAATTTAGGCTTTTTTATTATTTTATAAACATTTATTAACATACGTAGAGTTCACCAAATATGTTAAGCATGGAAGCTTATCCATGCTTGCTTGATGTGTGAGAACAAACCTCATTGGTTCTCTCGCATCAAGAAAGCACATTTGAGCTTATGACACAAGATTAATTTTTAATAAACTATCCCCTTTTAAAGAACAATTTTTTGTGTTAATCATTTATTCAAAATTATTCTCTCTGAAATACTATTAATTAATGCTGCTGTTCTAATCTGTTATTTTTGAGATATAACAGCAATCCTAGTGAAGTAAAAAAAAAAAAGGTAAGCAGAACATGCCACTAAATTGACAATTTACATCTAGTGATACAGTATATAATTTAAACAGTAAATAATAATAATAATATTTAAAAAAATCAGACTACAACAGTTAAGGAGAGGAAACTATTTTACAATAATCAACCTTGGCAAACCTTACAGATTATTTATTTTATATCACAATTAAAGCATTTTTTCCAGTCGTTTTTATGACTAAGTTACAATTAAAAGCAACTATTTAAAATCATTCTTAACTCTAAAATGCAAATGTGGGTCAAAAATTACCAGTACTGTATGTCCCCAATTTATTTATTTTTTTAATTCTATATTTTCCTCTCATTTACTTTACATTTTTAAATTACAAAGGCATTACTTTTTTTATTACCCCTACAATGTATAAGATGGTCAAATGTGTTTAATTGCTGTTAATAACATCATAAAGTGGTATTATAGTAATGATATTTTTTTTCCTTAAGTAACTAAGTGGTACATATACTTACATGTTACATACATGATTAACATAAGTTGTCATTCAGGCAATGTGTGTTTTTATCCAAAATACATAACATTTTAACTGAATTAAAGTGGATGATGGCACTATCATCTTCTGTAGAGCTGCTTTGCAAATGAATCGCATCTTGAAACATCAACACTATTGAAATTAATTTAATCAATATTGAACTGACTCCAGTTGAATAACAAAAGTAATTTTTTAGAGCTGTTTTACAGCAGAATTTGAATTGTCTCCAGAGTTGAAAGAGGATGGGAAAAAATGTCTACACTACACCCAGATTAAAATAATTTTGTTACGGTAAACAAAACACCAATACACACCAACCACAATAGTCTTATGCTTACACTGCAACAAGCTTTTAGGAAGGCACCCCTAAAAATACTCTGATACTTTGTTATCCAACAAGGACTTATTATTTTACATCAAAATCAAACAGCAACAAACATTTGTATATTAAGCATTTCCTTCTCAAACTCTGCCTAAACTTTACTCACTTACAGTGGGTATGGAAAGTATTCAGACCCCCTTAAATTTTTCACTTTTTGTTATATTGCAGCCATTTGCAAAAATCATTTAAGTTCTTTTTTTTTTCTCATTAATGTACACACAGCACCCCATATTGGCAGAAAAACAGAATTGATGACATTTTTGCAGATTTATTAAAAAAGAAAAACTGAAATATCACATGGTCCTAAGTATTCAGACCCTTTACTGTGACACTCATATATTTAACTCAGGTGCTGTCCATTTCTTCTGATCATCCTTGAGGATGGTTCTACACCTTCATTTGAGTCCAGCTGTGTTTGATTATACTGACTGGACTTGATTAGGAAAGCCACACACCTGTCTATATAAGACCTTACAGCTCACGGTGTATGTCAGAGCAAATGAGAATCATGAGGTCAAAGGAACTGCCTGAAGAGCTCAGAGATAGAATTGTGGCAAGGCACAGATCTGGCCAAGGTTACAAAAATAATTCTGCTGCACTTAAGGTTCCTAAGAGCAGTCTGGCCAAACTGAGCTATTGGGGGAGAAGAGCCTTGGTGAAAGAGGTAAAGAAGAACCCAAAGATCACTGTGGCTGAGCTCCAGAGATGCATTCGGGAGATGGGAGAAAATTGCTTATCTGCTCATCACCTTTCCAATACAGTCCCAACAGTGAAGCATGGTGGCGGCAGCATCATGCTGTGGGGGTGTTTTTCAGCTGCAGGGACAGGACGACTGGTTGCAATCGAAGGAAAATAAATGCAGCCAAGTACAGGGATATCCTGGACGAAAACCTTCTCCAGAGTGCTCAGGACCTCAGACTGAGCCGAAGGTTCACCTTCCAACAAGACAATGACCCTAAGCACACAGCTAAAATAACGAAGGAGTGGCTTCAAAACAACTCAGTGACTGTTCTTGAATGGCCCAGCCAGAGCCCAGACTTAAACCCAATTGAGCATCTCTGGAGAGACCTGAAAATGGCTGTCCACCGACGTTTACCGTCCAACCTGACAGAACTGGAGAGGATCTGCAAGGAGGAATGGCAGAGGATCCCCAAATACAGGTGTGAAAAAATTGTTGCATCTTTCCCAAAAAGACTCATGGCTGTATTAGATCAAAAGGGTGCTTCTACTAAATACCGAGCAAAGGGTCTGAATACTTAGGACCATGTGATATTTCAGTTTTTCTTTTTTTTAAAAATGTCAAAAATTCTGTTTTTTTTCTGTCAATATGGGGTGCTGTGTGTACATTGAGGAAAAAAAATTAACTTAAATGATTTTAGCAAATGGCTGCAATATAACAAAGAGTGAAAAATGTAAGGGGGTCTGAATACTTTCCATACCCACTGTATACTGATTTTATGGTATGTTTAGTTTAGTGCAGTATTTATGAGCCAGTGGAACAGAATTTCGTTCATATGTACAGTTGAACGACAATAAAAGCTCCTTATCTTACCTTACAGAGAGAGAGAAAAAAATCCATGTATCACTTTTGGCCACTGTTGTGTTTGGTGGGGTTAGTGACACAATATGTAAGACCCGGCTTTTTACTCCTTACTAGGTTAGAGACCTCTCCAGCTCTCTTAAATTTAGGAGCTGAGACCTAGTCTTAACACTTAAGAATAAGTGTGATTCATAAAGGTTCCTAAGTCTAGGAATAAGAGTAAAATTACGTCATTCTTAGAATTTTGACACCCGAGCCCATGTGTATAAAGCCGCTCAGAGTAAAAGTTTAGGCTTAAGTGTATCTTATTTATGTGTTGTTCTAACATAAAAGAAATTAGAAAGATGCTCCTTAAATTTTAATCCATTAAATGAGAGTACTAAGAAGAGTAAAAAATGATTATGAGGCTCCAGCGATCTCTCATTGAAGGGAAGAATCTTACTAGCCAAAGCTGAAGGTTTGCCAAGGTTAACATATGCTGCTCTCTCTTTGAATGGTGACACTGCCATTCTTAAAAAAAATTATACAATGTTTCTTAACTTTGTTTGGAAGAATTAAAATAATTTTATTAGAAAATCTGTACTTATGAACACAATTGAGAAAGTTTTCAATTCACACTTTCTTGATTTCACCACTTTAAACAACACCTTTAAAATAAATTGGATAAAAAAAACTGTATCAATAAGCCCTCATCTATATGGAATCTGATCCCTGATGTTGTTTTTTTCCAAACTAGGTGGTTTAAAGTTCTTATTAATCTGTAACTATAACATAATGAAAATCCCTGTCAAATTATCTCTTTTTCATAGGCAAATGTTATTAGCTTGGTCCTTGATTTTTAAACACAATTTTACTCCTCGCTCGTATCTAATCTGGAATAATAATCTACTGTATGAACACAAATCTCTCTCTTTTTTTAAATTGGTTTATAAATGGTATTTTATATATATATCTATATACACACACACACACACACACACACACACACACATATATATATATGAAGGGCCATACAAGCCATAATTCATTCCGGCACACTTACATTCTCCTTTCACATACATATATTCTTGCTTTCACACACTTACATTCTCCTTTCACATACATACATACTCCTTTTACTTACATGGATTTCTACTCTCTCACACACATACCTTCTCCTTACACATACATACATTTTTTGCTTTCACACACATGCATTCTCCTTTTACATACATATATTTCTACCTTTTTTTGGTATCCATTACTTCCTGTTTAAGCAGGAAGTCACTCTCAGACCAGGAAATACATGTGCAAGACTTGCTCAACTCTTCCTCACAATTTTACAATGATACTATTCAAAGTCATCCTGTTTTCTTTTCAAGTACATATTTTACGTTTTTAACTTTAACATATCATTATGTAACCTATGTTTTCTACAGATCTGTGTACAAGTGTTATGATACTGATTTTGAACGTATTGACAGGGCTCAACGCTAAGGAAATTTTCTGCTGCTCCAATTCGACCAGTGGTTTAAATTTTTTACTTGCCCTGGCAAAATTTTCACAGGCCTTGCCACAATCAGTCAATCAATAAATAAGACTTATTGTTTTCATTGTTGACTGTAACATTGTATTGTAATAAATAATAACCATTTTGCACAAATGGGTACAATGGTTCAAAGATAAAACTGAAATAAACCATGTTTTTTCAGGTCTTTCAGGTAGGTCTAACTCTATTACAGTTAAGGATGCACTTATCAGGATTTTTCGTGACCTATTCTAATTTCCGATTTTATTTATTTATTTTACAATCAAATGAGCCGATTCCCATGCTCGTTGCCAATTTATTTAGTTCTTATTACTTTTATAAATTTTTTTAATTTTAATTTTTTTATTTTTTTTAAACATTTATTAAATGTCTATTTTGCTCTGTTACTAGCCAAACTAACCTTGAACAAACAAACAAACAGCCAAAAATATATGCAACATGAAGCAACTGCACAAAACAAAAACATCAGACAGGCTGAATGAATATTTTATTTTACTCTTTATTAATATTAATTTTACTAACTTAATTATATGTCTGCCCTATGTTTGTACTTTCTGTACTGGAAGCTCCTGACACCAAGACGAATTCCTTCTGCCTGTAAACACTTGGCAATAAAGATCTTTCTGTTTCTGATGAAAATGCAAATTCAATCTTTGACAGCAGGTGGCGCTTATAGAACTAAGCGTTTCCTGAGTTATTGATGCGCTGCGCTAAATAACACTCCTTTAATGTGTATTTAACGACGGTAAGAGGAAAAAGAAAATGCCATCAAAACTTTTCGGAAGACTGTCAGTTCTCCTCAGAAATACATCCATATTCACCCCACCCTTATTCCATAATTATGGGTTTCTTTCAGTATTTCAATAAATTTGTTCTGTCTGGTACAATCTAAAAATAAATAAACCGCAATGAGTCCAAATCTTGAGTTATGGAAATAATATAAAGATATCGCTGTCCCTAACTTGCAACCTCCCACTTTATTCACTTCCTAAATTAAGTAAAAAAAAAAACTTAGACGCTTTATAATACGTGTATCTGGCAACACGACTGACCCTGATCGCGCCTAACCTGCCTTCCGTTTCCACTATACTCTCTCTCACCCATACATTCTTCTCTTACAGTACATACACATATTTTCTTCAGACATACATACATTCTATCTCTATATATATATATATATATATGTATATGTGTTTTTTTTTTTTTATATATATATATATATATTTTTTTTTTTTTTTTTTTTTTTTTTTTGTATATGTATATATGTATATGTGTGTATATATATATGTGTATGTATATATATATATGTATGTATATATGAGTGTGTGTGTGTGTTTTATTTTTTTTTTTTTTTTGTATGTGTGTGTGTGTGTGTGTGTGTGTGTGTGTGTGTGTGTGTGTGTGTGTGTGTGTGTGTGTGTGTGTGTATGTATGTGTGTGTGTGTGTGTGTGTAATACAGTATATATTATAATACAGTATATATATAGTTGCCTAGGGCGACAACAAATATGTTGGGGGGGGGGGCATCTAGGGTCGCCGTTACGTTAGGCAAGTGCGCAGTTGATGAAGAAAATTAAGCAGGGCACCAGTGAAACACAGACCACTGAGACCACGGATACTCAGCCTGAAGCAGGGGCGTAGTTTATGGGGGGGATGGGGGGGAGGTAAGCCCCCCAATATTCAAATCCATCAGTTACAGCCCCCCCCCCCCCAATATTTCAACATGAACATCACAGTAGATCAAATGAAAAATATGTAGAACTCGTTTATTTTGTAACAATAATTTTGTTCCTAATCAAATATGAGTTTGTCATAATAAATCAGACAAAAAATACTCCCCCTCCATTGAACCGATTGGTAACGCCCAACCAATGAGTCGCACTTTCACCAAAACAACGCGAGTGTTGTTTATGGGAGAGATCACGGGTAGCGTTAGCGCCAAAAATGAAGAGAAGCGCAGCACAGCGGACTATATTTAACTGCTGGTCAGAGAGCGATGCAAAAAAATAAATAAATAAAGCATGTACTGAAAATGAGGTATGAGAATATTGTGTAATAGCTAAGGTACACACAACATATATTTTAGCTAGCTAATCCATTGCAATGTATTTAGCTATAACTATCAGTATAACAAGTTACCAAAGCAGCTGTCTGTTTTTGCTAGTTTATTTTTCAATAGTGTCTGTAATTATCAATGACAAAAGTATTCACATCGGTGTTTGTTTTCTTCCTAAATTAATCTGACTTTTGAACGAATTGGATGAATGAACGATTTAAGTGGCGAACTCATTAAAACAGTGAAACGCTTCCGCCTACTGGTGGTTTCAATACTTAATTTCTTTAGATAATCTCTACTATGTTAGAATTTTATGAATGATGATTATACACAAATTTCATAACGTTATGAGGTGTATAATCTTTAACATGTTTTTATAACAGATTCGAGGTAAATAAAGCAGCAGGGTAGAAAAGTCAGCAGAGGGAGAGGAGGAGCAGGTGATTAGGTAAAGAAGATGCCATTCAATCAATAAAATAAAACAGGAAACAGTATAGACAGTTGTTCAAGAGCCGATTTGTTTTCCCTTTAAAAAAAATTAAAATGCATTAAGGTGGAATGTAAAAATCTTAAAATAAATGTCTAAATGTAGTCTCTTTCATATTTGTATATGTTGAATTTGTAATCAGTTAAAGCATGTAGATAGATAGATAGATAGATAGATAGATAGATAGATAGATAGATAGATAGATAGATAGGAAGAAATAAATTATCCAATAACAATACACAAAAAAATAAAAATTTGAAAAAAAATAACAGACAGCATACAACGTTCAACCCCCCCAATGTTCAAACCAAATCTACGCCCTGGAGTAAGACCCTTGAATAATACCGAGTATATAATTGAGTAATACAGTTTATTCAACCACAATTTAAAAGTTCAGTGACTTGGGGGGGAGGGGTGGCAAAACTCAATCTCGCCTAGGGCAACCAAAGGGCTAGAGCCGGCCCTGTGTGTATATATGTGTGTGTGTGTGTGTGTGTGTGTTTGTATATATGTATGTATGTATGTATGTATATGTATATGTATGTGTGTGTGTGAGAGAGAGTAGAAATGTACGCATGTGTAAGGAGAATGTATGTGTGAGAGAGTAGAAATGTACGCATGTGTAAGGAGAATGTAGGCTATGTGTGTGAGAGAGTAGAAATATACGTATGTGAAAGGAGAATGTAAGTGTGTGAGAGTGCCAGAATGAATTATGGCTTGTACGGCCCCTCATATATACGTGTATATATATATATATATATATATATGTGTATATATATATATATAGTGTATATATATATATATATATATATATATGTGTATATGTATATGTATATGTGTATGTGTGTGTGTGTGTGTGTGTGACCACAAAACCAAATGGGGGAGATTCACAAAGAGTGGACTGCAGCTGGAGTCCGTGCTTCAAAAACCACTACACAAAGACGTATGCAAGACATCGGTTTCAGCTGTTGCATTTCTTGTGTCAAGCCACTCTTGAACAACAGACAGCGTCAGAAGCATCTTGCTTCAAAAAGGACTGGACTGCTGCTGAGTGGTCCAAAGTTATGTCCTCTGATGAAAGTAAATTTTGCATTTCCTTTGGAAATCAGGGTCCCAGAGTCTGGAGGAAGACAGGAGAGACACACAATCCACGTTGCTTGAGGTCCAGTGTAAAGTTTCCACAGTCAGTGATGATTTGGGGTGCCATGTCATCTCCTGGTGTTGGTCCACTGTGTTTTCTGAGGTCCAAGGTCAACACAGCCGTATACCAGGAAGTTTTAGAGCACTTCATGCTTCCTGCTGCTGACCAACTTTATGGAGATGCAGATTTCATCCTCAACAAGACTTGGCACCTGCACACAGTGCCAAAGCTACCAGTACCTGGTTTAAGGACCATGGTATCCCTATTCTTAATTGGCCAGCAAACTCGCCTGACCTTAACCCCATAGAAAATCTATGGGGTATTGTGAAGAGGAAGATGCGATATGCCAGACCCAAGAATGCAGAAGAGCTGAAGGCCACTATCAGAGCAACCTGGGCTCTCATAACACCTGAGCAGTGCTACAGACTGATCGACTCCATGCCACGCCGCATTGCTGCAGTAATTCAGGCAAAAGCAGCCCCAACTAAATATTGAGTGCTGTACATGCTCATACTTTTCATGTTCATACTTTTCAGTTGGCCAAGATTTCAAAAAATCCTTTCTTTGTATTGGTCATAAGTAATATTCTAATTTTCTGAGATACTGAATTTGGGATTTTCCTTAGTTGTCAGTTATAATCATCAAAATTTGAAATAAACTTTTGAAATATATCAGTTTGTGTAATGAATGAATATAATATTCAAGTTTCACTTTTTGAATGGAATTAGTGAAATAAATCAACTTTTTGATGATATTCTAATTATATGTCCAGCACCTGTATGCTGATTTGCTGCTCAAGAAACCTTTTTTTTAATTATCAATATTTAAAACAGTTGAGTACATTTTTTTTTTCAGGATTCTTTGATGAAGATAAAGATCCAGAGATCAGTATTTATGTGAAATAAAAAGCTTTTGTAACTTTATACACTATACCTTTCAAAAACTTAGAGTCAGTATAATTTTTATTTTTTGGAAAGGAAATTATAGAAATTAATACTTTTATTTAGCAATGCTTAAAGTTGATCAAAAGTGATGATAAAGACATTTATAATGTTACAAAAGATTTCTATTTCAGATAAATGCTGTTCTTCTGAACTTTCTATTCATCAAAGAAACTTGAAAAAAATTATACTCAGCTTTTTTCAACATATTAATAATAATAATAATAATAATAATAATAATAATAATAAATGTTTTTTGAGCAGCAAATCAGAATATCAGAATTATTTCTGAAGGATCGTGTGACTGGAGTAACGATGTTAAAAATATAGCTTTGACTTTTTCTTCTGTTCCAGCCCCAATACTACAAAGAGTATATAATGAGGCCTTTCTTTCCGGGATGCTCCCAACAACCATGTCTGAGGCATCCATTTCATTGTTGCTAAAGAAAGATAAAGATCCATTGCTCTGCAGTAGTTAAAGGCCAATTTCTTTGTTAAATGTGGATTTTAAAATTTTATCTAAGATCCTCGCCCTTCACCTTCAGCAAGTGTTGCCTGCTGTTATTTCCCCTGACCAGACAGGCTTCATGGCTGGTAGACACTCTTTTTATAACACCAGAAGACTTTTTAATACCATCCTTTCTTTAAGTTCTGACACTGCAGAGGTTATATTGTCCCTCGATGTCGAGAAGGTAAAAGTATTTGTTTTTCATTTTAAATAAATTTGGTTTCAGCTCAAATTTTATAGCATGGATTCAGTTATTATATTCCTCCCCTGAAGCATCTGTATACACCAATGCAACACATTCTAAAACCTTTCCCCTTCGACGAGGCACTCCCCAAGGTTGCCCCCTTTCACCTCTATTATTTGCATTGGCTATAGAGCCATTAGCTATTTGGCTGCAAAGTGAGGAAAAGTTTGAAGGCATTTCTCGGTTTGGAACCTCTTATAAACTGTCTCTCTATGCAGATGACCTTCTTTTATATAACCCCACTTCATCATTGCCACCAATCCTCCAAATTTTTGATTAGTTTGGCAAATTTTTTCTGGTTACAAATTGAATCTACAAAAAAGTGAACTGTTTCCAATCAATTTAGCAGCTGGATCAATTTGATAGCTGGACTGCTGAGGACTGGGGCAAAGTCATATTCTCCGATGAAGCCCCTTTCCGATTGTTTGGGGCATCTGGAAAAAGGCTTGTCCGGAGAAGAAAAGGTTAGCGCTACCATCAGTCCTGTGTCATGCCAACAGTAAAGCATCCTGACACCATTCATGTGTGGGGTTGCTTCTCATCCAAGGGAGTGGGCTCACTCACAATTCTGCCCCAAAAACCCAGCCATGAATAAAGAATGGTACCAAAACACCCTCCAACAGCAACTTTTCCAACAACCCAACAACAGTTTGGTGAAGAAAAATGCATTTTCCAGCACGATGGAGCACCGTGCCATAAGGCAAAAGTGATAACTAAGTGGCTCGGGGACCAGAATGTTGAAATTTTGGGTCCATGGCCTGGAAACTCCCCAGATCTTAATCCCATTGAGAACTTGTGGTCAATCCTCAAGAGGCGGGTGGACAAACAAAAACCTACTAATTCTGACAAACTCCAAGAAGTTATTATGAAAGAATGGGTTGCTATCAGACAGGATTTGGCCCAGAAGTTGATTGAGAGCATGTCCAGTCAAATTGCAGAGGTCCTGAAAAAGAAGGGCCATATGTCGATAAAAGCCTTTGAAATGTATGAAGTGCTTGTAATTATATTTCAGTACATCACAGAAACAACTGAAACAAAGATCTAAAAGCAGTTTAGCAGCAAACTGTTTGAAAACTAATATTTATGTAATTCTCAAAACTTTTGGCCACGACTGTATATAGCTTTGAAATCACAATAAATTACATTTTAAAATATATTCACATAGAAAACAGTTTTAATTTTAAATAAATTTTTAAGTTTAAATAGCCTAGTAAAAATATTTCAAAATCTTACTGTTTTGCTGTACTTTGGATCAAATAAATGCAGGCTTGGTGAACAGAAGAGACTTCTTTAAAAAGCATTAAAGGGGTCATCTGATGCGATTTCAATTTTACCTTTCTCTTTGAAGTGTTACAAGCTCTTGGTGCATAAAGAAGATCTGTAAAGTTGTTAAGACTAAAGTCTTTATAAATATTCTTTATTCATCCACACCCCCCTAAAACGGCTGGTTCTTTCTAGCACGCACATATATATGTAATTATGTGTGTGGGTTGCATAACACCGCCCAGATGTTCACACAAAGAAAGAAGGCGTACCTTTTATTCTTGTTGTATTATTGTTGTTGCCGCCGCCATGTCGTATAGACGATGTGTGTTTCACTGTGAAAGCGAAACTACTTTGTTTGGCCTTCCAAAAGAGGGCGATATCCGCTTCGTCATGCCTGGAGCTGATCCGTGCTGGTCGCTGAGGAAATACATCAACTTTGCACCGTGGACGAAGCGGAGTCCAGCCCGGGGTCGTCACATGTGGTTGCTGCAAGCTCCATCGAATCCACCGGCCGCGCCATTCTCAAGCCCCCCCCAGCCCTTGCTCACGTAAACCGGCCTCAGCTCACTTTAGGCCACGGTGTGTGACGCTGTTTAATTGATAAAGCTTAACTACTTTGTTTTTGCCTTCCAAAAGAGGACACAACTAGAAATCATGTTTATATCACGTTTTTAATGGTTTTTTTATGTTTATATCTTGTCACTCCGGCCGGACAGGGCATCACAATATGTAAAGGGCTGTAACCACTGTCACATGCTTAATGCATTCAGCCAATCACAACGCACTTGATAGCTGGCCAATCACAGCACATCCCGCTTTTCAGAACGATGAGCTTTGTAAAAATCGACGTTTCAGAAGATGGAGCATAGAGGAAAAACAACAATGTACAGTATGTGGAAAATAATGTTTTTAGCAGCATCATATGACCCCTTAAAAAAAATTAAGATCTTTAAAGACCTTTTATGACCTTCACTTGACATTTCAGCCTTTAAACATTTTTTAGGAAAAGGGGAGAGTCAAAAGTATTATTATATTAATTTAAACAATCAGGCTATTATTAACCAGTTATTATATTAAATGACTTAATTATTAAGTATCCCCTTGAACTTGGTAAAAAGATAATCTGTTAACTATCTTGACTGAAAAATGCTGTTTTCATAGTCAGTTTTTAATTTATTATTTGCTAATGTTAGTGAATGTTTACATTAGAGTGCACGTCCTACTACACTGAAATTAATACAGGAGCGGCTGCTAGCAACCTCTCCTGGTTGGAGGTAGTATTAACATCATTAACTAAAAGCTATCTTTACGTGACTTACATTTAAAATATTTAAAATTGATCATCCGAGTGTAAAACGATCCAGCCCGTATACGGCAGTTTCGGTTTTGTCATTTAAAAAAAAAAAAAACACGCACAGAAACATTCTCTTGTTAACAGACCTGTTTTTGACAAAGTAAAAAAGGGTGTTTTACATGAAAACTGAGTAAATTTTAACCAAATTATGTAACTGACATTTCATGAAGACTCATGATTCAAGTTGAATCATACCAACTTGTGGAAAATGGGAATCCGATGTCCCCTTTAAATCAGCAAACACAGTGATTTTAGGTGAACAATGTCACGGTTTATCACTGAACATTAATGAAATCAATGCTTCCAGAACTCTCAAGGTTGATAGTGAAACTTTTATTAATACACAAAACACCAAAACATGAATTTAGCGCTTGCCACCAACACGAGGAGCGCTGACCTTCATGGGCTTGGCAATTTTCTGTTTGGATGCAGCTTTAACAGGGGCCTAAAAACAACACAAACATGTTACTGACTATATGAAAGACATTCAAACACTATATTTGGTTTGCAATCACATGTAGGACTATAAATGACACTGAGCACCCATTATTAAAAGGGTACTAGGTGTAGACTTAGTCCTTCTACTCTATGCCACCTTATGACACAGAAGAGACAGAATCAGTCACACTGCAACGCCTCAAGGGGCAAAGAACAATCACACCTAGCTCATAGACTTATGGTTTTGAGATTTTGTACAAAACTCTCATCTTACCTTGGCGCTCTGGGTGGGTTGTTTCTTAGTTGCCTGCTTCGCTTTCTTGGCCTCCTTTGCAGCTCTGAAAGATCAGTTCAAAAATACAGTTAGAAAGGAAATGTTCAGTTTTTGTTGCACAATGTGTTAACCAGTTACAACCCTATTTAAGACTGAAATTATGACTGGGTAATAATACGATAACCATAATTATCGTGATATAATTTTCCACAATAAAAGGATATGAAGAGTTTGATAAATGTTCGATATAATGTTTACACGGCAAAAGCTGAACGAAACAGCATGACTTTTTCATTTGTGGTGCGAGCTCACTACAGAATTTGTTTAATCGGTCACACGAGCATTAAGCAGCGCTGTGAGATCCAGTGTGAAGTGCTTGAATTCAGCAATGAACACAAATGACAAATGATTAAAACTAGTTTAAAGCCAAACAGGAGAAACACTGTGTGCAACGAGACAGCTTTTCAATCTACAAATCGCCATCATTTACCATGGATTTACTGTAGTACCACTCAATGCACCATGGTATTGTGGCAGAAATTTGGGATATTCACACTGAATTTTATTAAAGGAGTAATGGTATATAATTGTAGTATGTATTTGTGTTATAGCATGTGTGCATTTATACTGAATGTTTTTAGAATACTGTTATTCATACAAATAGGCTACCTAAAAAAAAGTTATATTTTTACCATTGTATTGAGGTGCTAAGTGGTTTTAACTATGTTTATCATGATTTAAAATGTATGTTACTATGGGAGACCGATGCTTAAAAAAAAATAAAAAATAAAAACTTGAATACATTTAGAATAAATTTAACCATATAATATGGAGATTGCTAAAATTTTTTTTTAGAGATGTTACTGATTTTGATAATGAACAAAAATTTACCTCTGCATTCTAACTCAAACTACTATCAAATGTTCATTTCTAAGAGACAAAAAGTGATATTATTATTAATATTATCAGGCAACCCAAACCTGTTTCTTGATTTGAAACAATATCACTCATTGGAACTAGAGCTCCACACGGGCCTCAAATTTAGGCCCAAGCCCAGCCCTGGCCCGAGACGCTCAGGCCGTAGCCCGGCCCATGTCCTACAGCTTATCAGAATTACCAGCCCGAGCCCCCCCTTCTCCCCATAAGGCTTATCTACAGCCAAAAACCCTAACACTTTAGTGACTTATACATGACCCCACTATGACATCTTAAGAGTGTTACAAAATCAACTTGAAAATAAAATACTACATTTGAATTTTTTTTAAAGTGAATTAAAAGCATTAACGTCATTGTACCGAAAATGTTTAAGAAGATAAATTATACACTGGAAGTCCAGGGTCCTCAAAGAAAGGAAGGGCACAGAAAAATTGAGGTGATCACCTGATGGCCTGCTCCCTCTGTGCTTTACGCACTTCAGGCTTCTGGTTCCTCTTGGCCAGAATCTCAGCCAGTGAGGCACCAGTGATGGCCCGCTGGAATTTCACTGCACGACGGGAGCGTTTCTTAGCCACCTCTTCCTAAAGGAGCAAAAAGACATTCAAAAAATTTTTATTCAATTTAATGCGATTTATGAGTGATGTAAATGACTGCTGCACTTGTGAAAGTGTACATGTTAACAGAGGAAAAGAAAGAGCAGAGAGCCCCTCTCTGTCTGTCTACAAACTAAGCACTCTTTCGTTTCCCTCCCTCGGCCATATTAATAAAAATCAACTAACATGATGGTTAAAGGTCGGAAGACTGAATCCTTGCTTCAAGTAGTGCATTCGGAGAATGTTTTTTCCTGAATTACCACTGGGTGTGAATAACGCTACGTTCCACACATGCAGCTGACATAAACCACTTTCAAAAAATAAAATCCTATCCAGTAATTAAGTGTTTTCAGTGTTGACAAATATTTTCAAATGTCCGATTCACGACCTAATGACTCCTGAACTGATTAATTTTAATGAATGGTTAAAAACCCCCTGATCCATTCAACACTGAACTCATGAGACATCACTGTCTGAATCGGCGTATAACAAATCATTTACTCAGAAAACCTCAGAAATGAGACTGTGTTAACATATCAAGACTGGTAAGTTAGATTTAGCCTTAATAAACCACAGTATTTTCATGTTATTTATATGACAATGTGTAGTAAAATACCTATACAATAATTTCATTTAGACTGGAGTGAGGTGAAACTAGTCCAATGCACAAAGCAAGTTGCTGTTAGCTAGATTGTATTTTTATGCAATTGTATATGGTAGAGAATTAGACTATTAGTTTAATTTTTTCAATGCTAAATTTTTGATACTCTAATATTTATATAATTATATACCAAAATAATTATCAGGATAAGATAAATTACATTCTTACAAAGCTATGAAGGCCATTGGAAAAAAAGAAAATCACAGTGAGCAAGAAAGGATGACTGTGAAAGCGTAATTTAGAAGAGGTTGGTAAAATTTAACAGTTCTAAGCTAGTCTGATCAAAAAAAAAACAAAAAAAAACAACCAAGGGTAAATGATTAGGGCCGTCAAAATGACTGAAAAACTAAATTAAAATTTTCTACTTAAATATTATCAAAATTCAAATTATATTCGCAGGCGGCGTACACTCTTCTGTGTCTGCCGCACAGCACCGATGCACTGTTTTCATTCAAACCAAAACATAAATACACATAAAAAACATATCCTTGTGGCGCGTCTGACACAGAAGAGCGTAAGCCGCCTGCGTACTGCTCAGATTTGTCAAAATGGCACTACGCTGATTTGGAGAGACACAGAAGAGAGGAATTGTTGAATAAAGTCGTTATTTTTTTTTTTTTTGTGTACAAAAAGTATTCTCGTCGCTTCATAACGTTACGGTTGAATCACTGATGGCTGATGGACTATTCTGACGATGATTTTCATACTTTCCAGGACCTTGACACTGTTATTTATTTGGCAGTCTATGGGACAGTCTTGTGTTCCGAAGATGAGCGAAGCTTTTACGGGTTTGGAACGACATGGGGGTAAGTGATTAATGACAAAATTTTCATTTTGCGGTGGAGTAACCCTTTAATACAAAGGACCGAAAACCAATCAGAGAGAGTAGGCTACTTTCTTAATTTAAAAACATGATACAGTGGGATGGCGAAACACTGCCATAAAGTCTTGAGACATGTTTTTTAAAAGTTGAACTTACATTAATTTTACATGGCTTTCTAAACATGCAGCCCTATAAACGATGACAACTTTTTCTTTATTCTTTGTTAATGGTGACGTTGACATGTAAAATGGTTGTAAGCACTTTGTTTTATCAACAAGTGATTGTTCTTTTATTTAATAAGTTAAAAAAAAAGTCTCTTTGTATTTATTTAAAATATATTGTCAGTATTGGGCTCGAAGATCACGTGGGTAGGTTACTTTTTACTGTGTGTGGATGACCGTCAGCCACCACCGAAGACCATTTTTGACCCAGGAAAAACCCTGAAGCATAATTTCCAGTCACTCACTCAACATGCATTACACACAAAACATCTGTGGCTGCACTTCAAAAGCTGAAAAACCAATGTCTTCAAAGTTAAGGAATCAAGTCATGTCCCAATTCATTTTCAGTCAAATATCAGTTTGAAATGCCTTCATCTAGGAAGTTATTGAGGGCTCATAGATCTTTCCTGCATTGCCTATTATGTCCCACAAACCTGCACATGTGGTTGGTGGAAAGAATAAAAATTACATCTGAATGAGTGGCTGAAAGTTGTCAATTGATCTGAGAATCACCACTGTATTCATTAATTATTTACCTGTTTGTCTCTAAGCTCTAAAATTGTATCATTAGACCATAGATTGTATAAAAACATGGACGTACAGTCCATGACGTCACCCATAGTTTTCTGAAGAGTGTTTTTGAAGCTCAGACTGGGCGGAGCGGGCCATCGCCATCTTGGCAGGGTGAAGATTGCTGAAGGCACGCCCACCTAGTGCAACGGCAGTGTCAGCAGCGGCAATCCACCTGTCACTCAAGTGGCCACGCCCTTAATTATGCAGAACTTTAAGGCTTAATATAATTTAAACGGACGAACTATAAAAAAAAAAAAATTCACCCCCCTTAGTTGTCATGAAGGGAAAAATTAGATATATAGACCAAAATAATTTTTTGTACCAGGCTGTAAACATGTTTTATTCTGCTGTAAAGTTGGGCAATTTAACATGGGGAGTCTAAGCAGTAGCCCCTCACTGCAGAACACAAGATCCAGGGGGCGTGGTTGGATCCACATCTAGGGGGTGGAGATTGGTAGGTTTAGGGGTGGAGACGGGTGGGTTTAGGGATCGGGGGTTGGAGACGGGTAGGCTTAGGTATATGTAAGGTGGGAGGAGTTGGATCTGGATCCAACCACACCCCTTGGATCTTGTGTTCTGCAGTGAGGACCAGCTCCAGTCTATGGGATTGACTCCCTTTTGGAGCCAGCCTCTAGCGGCCAGTCGATGAATTGCAGTTTTAAGTCACTTCCTTTTTGGCTTCACAAGAAAGAGCGGGAGGTTGCTGCTTGCATTCGACACAAGGTACCATTATACAGAAAAACACTGTCAGTAACTGAACACTTCTGACAGGATGCAGCCTGTGTCTCTATTCTGAAGGGTTAGAGAAGTGTGTATTAGTCAAACTCACAGACTGGCCCTTCTTGTGTTTACGCCGGTACAGAACGGTCCAGTTGATCTGTCTGGGGTTCCTCTTGGACAGGAAAGCAGACTCACATTTAGCATTCAGGAACTGGAAAACCTGCAGAAGAAGAGGATTAACATGAAGTAATAACATTAATCCACTAATAAAACCACACTGATGTTAGATTTCAGTTCATACAGACAAATATCATCTCAGACTATAACACAAAGTAAAGACATGTTTCTTACAGCATTATAACCCCCAAGGTTTTGGTTTCAAACATGAGCTTAAGCCAAACACACAGGGTTCACAATCACTATCCAAGCATTTACTCAGGGGTGCATTTCCCAAAACCATAGTTGCTAACCTGTTGGTTGGCAATGGGAAATTGCATTGCAACCAACAAAGCTGCTAACTTAGTTAGCAACTATGGTTTTGGGAAACGCACCCCTGGTTAGGACGGTAATTAGCCAACAGGCCAGCACTAAATTGAAAGTGATGTGATGTGTAGCCAAGTATGGTGTTCCATACTCTGAATTTGTGCTCTGCATTTAACCCATCCAAGTACATACACACAGCATTGAGTAGTGAACAAACACCTGGAGAAGTGGCCAGCCATTTTTGTTCTGGCTCCCGGGGAGCTGTTGAGGGTTTGGTGCCATTGCTCAGTCATGGTATTGATAGTTTTCACGTGACGTCTCACACACTCATAGGAACGCCCACCTGGAGGGCAAAATGCAGCTTGCTCCACTGACCGCCAGTTATTTATTACATAGTTTGCATTAAGTAGTAAAATGCAGATATTAAAAGGTGAAATTCAGTAAACACTTTATTGATGATGTAAGTTTGTACAGGCAAGCATATGAACCCAGAATATAAACACAATGTGCAAAGTTTCACGTTAAGTGGTTTACCATAGAACACCATTAGAAGGAAAACACTGGACCATTAAGCGGATTGCGTTCATATTCCGACCTCATCTGCTTGCCTATGTAAACTATGCATCATTAATATAGTGATTACTGAATTAGATCTTTTTAAATATATTAAGGCACTTTAAGTGTTTTTACAACGTTTGTAGCACCGTTTAATGATTAAAATATTGCCGCGGGTGATTAATATGGATTGCAAATAGCCAAAACTTGCATTTTGTTCACATACCTTTGTTTTATTCTTTTGAGGGGTGATCTAAATATCTGCGGCTGTGAAACAGATGGGAAAGTGATAGGCTTGTGCTGCGGTTCTATGGATGTTTTGCCCTCCAGGTCTTCGAGCCGGTCACGTGACTGAACGCTATCAATTGAAGGTGGAAGCGGGTGCAGTACATTCACTCCCTCCCCTAACCATTTGGCCACGACTGCCCCCATAAATAACCTAACTGAAGATGTTATATATATATATATATAATGTTCACATCACAACATGCTAGGAACCATACATCGCTCGACACGGAATAAAACGCAACCGTACAATCAAATACACCTATAGTTTTACCTTTCCGTCGATCCTGGCGTACCGCCGGCCATGGCCGGGATAAATTTTATATCCACTAAAACTGCACAGCTCGACCCTACACATCAAAAATAAGAGTCATTATATATACAACATATTTATTATTAACACATTAACACTTTTACAAGTGCTTTCCCCAGATAACTTTTACGATGTTTATGGATGAACAGAGACTACACTCACTTCATGGCGGCGTTTGAGCTAGGGAAGAGGAAAAGGAATTGTGGGTAAGCAGTTTATAAACAAGCTTGTTTTCCAAATGCAAACTATTTTTTCTAGCTAAACATAGATTTGATATAGCAATATAACCAGTGTTCTTAAAAAAATATCTAAAATTATTATTATTTCCAGATTATTTTATCCAATCAAATAGACGATCGGTGCCTGGCGGTGACACAAGCGGGAAGTATGGCGGCGACTGACGGAGCGATCATCGCTGATCCGTTGCTCCAGATGTCAAATTACGAAGGTATGCTAAATAAAACCGATTATTCCAAACGATTGATTTGATGGATATCTTACAATGCAGTATTTCAATTGCAGACAGACACCATGTTGCCGTTGTGTTTGCGGAATATCCTTTTTAACATGCAGCGTGTAACGTTAGAGCTCGTGACGAACTTGACATCTGATCTGTTTTTGTCATAATGTGCAGAAATCTACTGTTATATCACTGATTAGCTGACATGATTTAATTTACATATCTGCTGTTTGTAAGACATGATCGGTTAGTATGGGGTTTATTCGTACTGGAATCTGTGGATGCGCGTTATTCTGTCTGTCAAGATAAGATCATATCTAACGTTAAGTTAGTCGACAACAGCAGATTTGAGTTAATACACAGAAGCGAATTACCCTGTCTCTTTAATAAGTATAACTGATATTAATAAACCTCTGTCCATTTTATTTGACTCTTCTTTTGGCTTTGGAATAATTATTTTACATTTAAAGTGCAAATACCTTTTGTTCATGTACGTTAGCGCATTTGTGTTTTGTCATTTGCTGTTATTATTCAGGTCCAGGTTTATTAGACCTTTCCAATCAGAGTCTCCACAAACTGGATCCGAAGTTTTTCAGTCATGGGGAGTCACACACTCTTATTCTGGACCAAAACCACATTATTAAGCTGGAGCACCTGGAGCATAATCAAGTTCTTCAGCAGGTATGTTGGATTCACACCTACAACCACACCACAACTTACACCTATCATTAAGGCCCCGATATACTTCAAACAAAGTTCGTTTTCGTTCTTTGTTTGGGGGGAAAAAGAAGTTCGAAAAGGCTGAGCGATAGTATACTGTTTCTGAACTCTCCAACCCTGCTCCTGGAGAGCTACTGTCCTGCAGATTTCAGTTCCAACCCCAATCAAACACACCTGAACCAGCTGATCAAGGTGTTCAGGGCTACTTGATAATTACAGACAGGTGTGTTGGAGAAGGGTTGGAACTGAAGTCTGCAGGATGGTAGCTCTCCAGGAGCAGGGTTGGAGATCCCTGTTGTAGATTTATGTAAATGTGTCGCGACGCTCGCGCATATGCCCTAAACACAACAACGATGAAGTGTAGGCAATCTAGGTGTGAGACGAGCACCAATGTTCAGAATATTATATTATATAATGATTGGCAGCAGTTCAGAGTCAACATCAGCTTCGTTGCAATTTCTTTCTAGGAATTAAATGCTTTCTCTAAATCTTTAAAGTCTCCCTGCGAGCGATTGTACAGGTGCGGATATATTAGTGCCAGCTCAGCTATTCGACACTCCAGTGTATCATGTTGCTAGTGACTAGGAGATGTAGCTCTCTTGCCTGACCTCTGTTGAATGAGAAATGATCCGTGAAAAAAAAATGCACATCAAAGAAGGTGGAGTTCAAAACACACCCACCGATTGCCTAACCGCCATGGACCAATGGAAGCTCAAAGGTATTTAGGAGCCAAAACAAACTCCCCCAGATAGTTCGCTTTGGTCAGCTGTTTCGAACTGCCAAAAGAAACTTTGTTTCGGCCTGATTTTGTTTAAAATGAAGTCATATCAGTTCGTTCTTCGATTTCGTTTGAAGTATATCGGGGCCTTTAGTATAAATGTTTTCTGTGAAGTGTCTGTAACCTACTGTCTGTTAACAGCTGTCTGCGGCCTGCAACCGTCTAGTACGCATGATGGGTGTCTCAAAGCTGATTCATTTACGAACTCTGAATCTCTCAAACAACAGTATCGGATATATTGAGGGACTGAAGGACCTGGTTCATCTGGAATGGCTCAATCTAGCTGGAAACAACATAAAGGTGTTTTTCACAGTACATGCATTTACCATGTATTTAACTTAAAATGAGGCTGAAAATGTTTCCTGGCCTCATCTGAATCAGTGTCACATTTGTCTGTGTTTGTCCAGGTCATTGAGCAGCTCAACAATTGTGTTTCCCTTCAACATCTTGATATGTCAGATAATAATATTTCTCACATAGGAGACCTCACAAAGCTCTCAGCGTTAAAGGTATTTGCCATTTGTCTTGAAAGACAAATCATTTGTAAGTCTCTCATAATGTGTTAAGGGTTATAATTTATAAGATTGCTGACCCAACATACAGAAAAAACTCTGTAATTCTGTAAATTCTGTAACTGATATTTAAGACCTGTCTCACCCTTTTCAGTCTCTTCTTCTGCATGGAAACATCATCACGACTCTACGTACTGTTCCTGCCCACCTGCCAGCGAATCTAACTGTCCTGTCGCTAGCAGAGAATGAGATCAGAGACCTGACTGAGGTAAAGTGCAACAGAAAGACAATGGAAACAATTTAATAACAATTGTACTAGCAACACAAACCTCAGAAAACTTGTTTTTGTTATTGTATTGTTTTAAGTCTTTTCTGCTATGTATTAATTATTATCATGTCAGTCAATTATACAAGTTAGTCACCGTAAAATCAAAATTGACAGTTCTTAGTTTTTTTATGGAATATTGTCTGTGCACATAAATTTTTTTACATTTATGTGCCCTCGTAAAATTTAATCAAAATAACTTCCCACTTGCATCTCTTCTCTTCTCTGATGACGTGCGCTGGCGCATGTGCGGGACAAGCTGTTACTCACATGACATCAATGTTCCCTCTATTTTTTTTTTCTTGCTGAGCAAAACTTTTCTCCACTGAGCGGCCATTTCGGGCAACTGAGCAAAAACATTCATCTTTAAACTCTGTACAGCTCACACACAAAAGAGTGTGTAGCTTTTAACTTTAATGTGCTATATTTGATTTGACCCTTGATGTAACTAAATTATGTACATTTTAGGTTACCTGAGAAAACATTTTTTACAGTATAATACACTGCCTTTCAAAAGTTTAGGATCAGTAAAGTTTTTTTAGAAAAGTTTCTTATGCTCCTCAAGGCTTTAGCCTATCTATTTGATAAAAAATACTGAATATTATTTAAAAAAAAAAAAATTGTGAAATATTATTACAATTTAAAATAAACGTTTAATATACTTTAAAATATAATTAATTCCTGTGATGCAAAGCTGAATTTTCAGCATCATTACTCCAGTCTTCAGTGTCACATGATACTTCAGATATCATTCTAATATGCTGATTTATAATCAATGTTGGAAACAGTTGTCCTGCTTAATATTTTTTGGGACCTGTGAAATTTTTGACAAAAAGTTAAAAAGAACAGTGTTTCATCAAAACAGAGGTTTTGTGTTAGAATATACACTATTCAAAAGTTTGGGGTCAGACATTTTTTACTATTTTTTTTTTTTAAAGAAACTTAAAAAAAATTCAAAGAAACTTTATTCAGCAAGGATGTGTTAAATGGACAAAATTGATAGTAAAGACTTATATTGTTAAAAAAGATTTATATTTTGTATAAATGCTGTTCTTTTTTAACTTTTTATTAATCAAAGAATCAAAGAAAAAAGTAACAGGTTCAAAACAATATTAAGCTGCACAACTATTTCAACACTGATAGTAAATCAGCATATTAGAATGATTTCTGAAGGATCATGTGTCACTGAAGACAGGAGAAATGATGCTGAAAATTCAGCTTTGCTTCACAGAAGTAAATTATATTTTAAAGTATAGGTATTGAAATAGGAAACCAATATTAGAAATTGCCATTAATTCACAATAACACTGGTTTTTTTTTTTTAAATAAATACATCCTAGATGAGCAAGAGACTCCATTAAAAACAAGGTAAATTATTTATTAGGTATATAATATAGATCTAACATAATAAAATATTAAAACAAACTATTTAAACTGATAGAATATATATAGTATATATATAATATATATATATATATATATATATATTATATATATATATATATATATTAAAAAAGTGAACGTGCATTCTTCTGTAGCTGTCTAAACATCACTATGAAGTAGTTTGCACAATACACCTGTGTGTGACTGTTGCTAAATTTTGTTACTGTTCTATGCCCATCCTCCACTATTTCCAGCACTTAATCAAGCTACTCTTCTTTAATAAAGATTACACGTCATTTCATTTGCGTTGGCTCTTGTGTTGAGTGCACCGCAACAATTGAAGTATTCGGTTTCTACAGTGAGTCAATTGGAGCACATCATTCTCTTTCTATGAAACCTGTAAACCGGATTCACCCGTTCTAACTCTATAGCGACATCAACTCTATAGCGATTTGCCCAAGCATTGCGATTCTTTCAATGCTATCTCACGACCAATTCATACGTATTTTACGAGGTGGCTAATTTGTACGACCTCACTCATACGATTTTATACGATTTGTCTAAACCCCAGTGTCGGTTAGGTTTAGGGGCAGGGTTAGGTGTAGGTCATTTGTACAATTTCATATGAATTCTGCAACTCGTAAAATACGTACTATTTGGCAAAAATCGTATGAATTTGTACGAGTGTGGTCGTACGAATTCATACGAATTAGCCACCTCGTTAAATATGTACGAATTGCCATGAGATCGAGCAGGATTCTTTCGCTTTTACTGGAATTCAATCAAAAGGCTTTCCCGACTCATTTTTTTGCATGTGCGCGGCACATTATTTCTTCTGCGCGGCCGCAGAGGGAGGGAACATTGCATGACATTGCAGCAATTGGCAAATGACAACAATCCAAATAAATTCCCTATTGGACAAATTCAACTCCCACCCTACATTTTTTTTTTTTCTTGTTCAAGAAGCCTTTTTACTTGGATATATATAAGAATATGGAAGAAATGATGATCACAACTTCCATTTCATGTCTCATTTATTTAATGTGAATTTTTAGTGCACTAAAAAGTATTTAAAAATGTTCACGATTAATCATGACCATTTGTGTAAATCCACACATAAATTATTTTCACGAGCATCAGAGCAATTTATGGTACCACCTTTATATTTCTGAAGTACAGTACTACCATGTTTTCTTCAGATTCAGCTGCTACTTGCAGGAAGAACAGGATGAGTAAGAGGAATAGACAAGCAGTTAGGATTTTTTTATTTGGCCTGACTAAAAATGATCAGTTATTTTAGGAAAATATTTTTATATGTACCAGAAAATATATATTTTATTTAATTCAGAAATATTGTTAGAAAAAAGTTCACAGGACAGCCATACATTTATAAATGGATATTTGCTGGAAAACAGTGCCATATGAAGAAAAACATTATGGATAACCCTCACATTAATGGATACTATGAGTGCAGTTTAAACAAAACCTAGATTACATTATGTGATGTATTTCATTTAGAATAATTCTCAATATCAATGTTCAGTACATCGCATAGTACCAGATGTTTAAGTTTGCATGGCATACACCGGATTAATAAATGCAAGGTTCAGTGACAAACAGTAGAGCAAGTAAAAGTTATGTCAACTAGCCTGAACATCTCACTTGGGTGTGGGCCTGTTGTTAAGCCCTGAAGAGTGATCACACAGAATGCGTTCTGATTTTAACACAACGTCTGAAAAATATGTCAAACGTGGCACAAGAGATGCTAAAAAACAATGAATGGCCAAAAGTCTGCATCTACACAGACTACCATTTTGTTTTGTAGATGTTAGTGTTTATTTGTTTTCTTTGTGCATCTCATTTCCAGGTGTCATATTTAGCTCCATTGCACAACCTAGAGCAGCTGTCCATCATGAGTAACCCATGTGTCATGGCCACACCATCTCTGCCCGGCTGTGATTATCGCCCATATGTGGTGAGCTGGTGTCTCAGTTTGAAGGTGCTGGATGGATTTGTGGTTTCACAAAAGGAGGGGTAAGTTAGGTGTCTTTTTTGGTACAAGAATTACAGTCTGTGTTTAAATCTGTGTTTACTGTTGTGCTACAAATCATTTTGCACAGACTATCACATCATTTTGCATTTGACAGTACTTTAATAAATGCATTCTTTTAATCTTACAGGGTTAGCATTAGCCGTTTACTGGTCTCAAACTTTTTCAGGTAGTGGACCACATCAGCAATACAACAAAAAATTGTGGACTATCTAATATCCTGGTTCTGAGGGATTTCACCAACCTCTAAACAATTATCTAGCATTTCAAGTAGTGTACAAATTATACTCGGTTTCGGTCGCTAATGTTTATTCAACCCCATTTTCACCAACCCTTAATTTTCCAAGACTGTCCAGTGCTTCCCATAAATTTATTTATTTGTGGCAACCCACCACAATATCAAAACTGACTGCCATAGGTGGAGCGTGTGTAAGGCCCTGGCCACGGGGTCTTGGGGCAAGAATGAACTAAATTGGACAAAAATGCCCCTGCACAAACAAATTAAATCTATTACGTCTGTTGCTAACGAAGTGTTAATTATTAGAAAGTGTTAATTTTAGGCGCTTTTACAGTGTTGCGCATTATAACCAATCACACACGATTCTGTTGAGCTTGGGAATGCAGTAGCCAATCAGAGGTGTTTTACATGAGTCATTGCTGAAACTCATCAGCTTCGTTTAGTGGCTCCCCATCCTGGTCCTGGAGAACCCCTAAACACTGGATGCTTTTGGTGTCTCTTTTAATCTGACACACACATTTGAGGTCGTGGAGTCTTCACTAATGAGCTGATGAGTTGAATCAGCTGTGTTCAGTGGGAAGTCGTGGCCTAATGGTTAGAGAGTCGGACTCCCAATCGAAGGGTTGTGAGTTCGAGTCTCGGGCCGGCAGGAATTGTGGGTGGGGGGAGTGCATGTACAGTTCTCTCTCCACCTTCAATACCATGACTTAGGTGCCCTTGAGCAAGGCATCGAACCCCCAACTGCTCCCCGGCGCCGCAGCATAAAATGGCTGCCCACTGCTCCGGGTGTGTGTTCAAAGTTGTGTGTGTGTTTGTTTTCTTTTTTTTTTTTGTGTTCTGATGGGTTAAATGCAGAGCACGAATTCTGAGTATGGGTCACCTTACTTGGCTGAATGTCACGTCACTTTCACTTTCACTTTCTTTTCAAATAGGGAGACATGTGTTTACATGGGATCAACGTGATCCGATCAAGCAGATCTGATCATCAGTCAATCAGAACACCGCGCATTTACACTTGGCAACATCAACTGACTTTTCCTTTTGGATAATTGATCGGATCTGTCTTTCCCGCGCAATATTTAAATAAGTCTGCAGAGAATGGCCCGGTGCAAAGTCAACCTGAAGTGTTGAGTTTTCGTTTGAAAAGCATTTTCAGTCGTGGGACGTTATACAAATCAAAGAGAAGTGTAGGAGTCTCATTAATGCTCCACATGAGTGTTCTCCGTCTTTTTTTCTGACAGTTCGCGAGAGAGAGGGCGGCGTTTTGCGTGATGTCGTCCCCACAGCTTTCTAAACCGTAGATTAGCACAGATGGATGAGCTCGACACATGTGCAGTACCACGGGGTGCGCGGCTGTCCGTGAACCCTCTTGATGACTAAAATAACGTAATGCCGAAGGTGCGCGGACGGCCTTTATGCGATCGACAACCGGCCGTTTTTTGCCATATTGCAACTCTCTGTTCTGGACTTGCACAAACTGCGTTGCAATGCAATCATTTTCCAAAATGTAATTTATGTGAAAATATGAAGTCTGTTAACGCCCGTTAACATAGGCCAGAGACACTGAAGACGGACGCACTGAGAAAAATACTGTAGCAGGCAGTAATCACAATAAATACAAAATCACTCCCATTTAACATAAAAAGACAGGTTTATGATGTTTGTATTTAATAGATTTGGCTGCTTTTAGCCTTACCCTGGAGTTGGTTCACCCTCCGCCTATACTGACTGCTACAAATAGATTTTCCAAAAGGCTTTGACTTCGTTGAATAAACATGAGCACTGCATGTTTAAAAATGAAAGTGTGGTGCAGGTGTTTTTATATGAAAGCATCTTTGAAAGAAACACTTAATATCATTTAAAGTTAAATAAACTATTATGGTTTGGTTCTAAAGATTTCTCATGCATGCCCACCTAATCAGAAATTGGGAAACGAGTTAACTAACCTCCAGAGGCTACACATAAAGGAAACCATTTGTGTCGTCTCACTTTCTACAACTGCTTATAAGTGCAAGTGTAGACAGAGGGAACTGTGAAGGCCCATGTTATGTATCAGTTGTGTGTTCAAGTAGTTGCATTTGCTTACAATTGCCACAGTTAGTACATAGTTATAGGCATCTAAAGATTTACATGCTCTCAGTTTCTATTTACTATACACTCTGTGATCTGGTAGGTGTGTCAGGCCACTCCTGTCAGATCGTCCATCCATTGAGTGAGTGTGTACGAGTTGGCAAATCTGGCTCCTTCCGTTAAAGTTAACATTTTCAATTAACATTCATGGTCCCGGACAGTGAGTGACATTACATATTCAGATAAAATAGAATTTTCTGTGCCGCCACACATGTGTGTACATCTGTGGGCAACACTGACCACCGCTTGAAAACAACTGATTTATGTGATATGTAACCTTGAGAAAGCAGCTGAATTACTACTAATGACAACACTCTGCAATGTCTCTAGACTAAAAGGAGAATGGCTCTACAGTCAAGGTAAAGGTCGAATGTTTCGCCCCGGACAGCACGCACAGCTGGTCCAATATTTGGCATCCACGTGTCCCCTGACAGCCACAACTGCCTTGGAGTCAGCAGAGGATGCTAAACTTGAGCGAATCCTCTAGATTTTAAATCTGTCAAACAAACAAAGGTTTCATACAAAAGAAAATCTTTATTGGTGGGGATGTACTGATTGTTGGTGTGTGTGTGTCTACAGACAGCATCAGAAACAGCTGCAGCAAACACATCACTGCTTCTCGAGTCCGTCTCGTCCCACACATCTAGACGTGCAGCAGAGGCGCATCCACAAGAACAAAGACGGGGATGTCATCACTCAGGCAGGTCAGATGACAGACTCAAGGAGGAATTTACTAAACCCTTTGTCAGCACAAATATCTGTATCTCTTTCAACAGCAAACTGCAGTCCAGTTTAGTGGGTGCAGTGCTGACATGGCACCATGTCTCCAATGTTTAAATGATGTCACAGATTCCTTTCTGTAGACATTTTTCCACATACAAAATGATTCCATTTATATATTTGCATCTATGTAATTACGGTGCACATTGGCATCAGTGATATTTTATGGGCAAACTTGCATCATTGATGATACTGGAGAGATATGATATAAGAGCAAAAGCCTTCTCTTGGTTAAGAAGTAACCTTGATGACAGCTATCAATTTGTACAAATAAGTAATGTTAAATTGGATTTAATGAAAGTCATTTGTGGTATTTCCACAAGGTTTGGGACTAGGCCACAAATTATTTGTACTGTGTATATATATATATATATATGATATTTTTAAAGTATTACAAATTGTTCTGTTTGCTGATGACACATTTATATTGTTTAGGGAAAAATTTGGAACAGCTTCTGAATACAGTGGAAATCGAACAATTCATTTTAAAAGAGTGTATGAAAATAGATTTCTGGGTGTTATAGTTGATCATAAATTATGGTGGAGACCACATATAAATAATGTAAAAACAAAAATGTCTAAATCTATTGCAGTATTAAACTCAAAACATTTTTTTTAATCAAACCTCATTATATATATTGTACTGTTCATTCATAGTTCCATACGTTACTTACTGTGTGGGGTCATACATAAAAAGCCTACTTAAATCCAATATACATTTAAGAAGACAGCACTAAGGACTGTAAGACAGGTTGACTGTTGCAAACCAACAAGTATATTATTATTTTTTAATTAAATGCTTTAAAAGTTGTTGATTTAGTTGATTTTTACACTGCACAGATAATGTGTAAGTGATGCTTATTAGATAAATATTAGATAAATATGTAAAAGATTGTAGGCATAATAAGCAAAGGCTTCAGCCTACAACTTTTTTTTCTCGTCTTTTTTTGTCATTATGTATATTTATTAATTTAATTTAAAAAGAATGTTTGTGAGGACTGAAAAAAAAATTGTTGTTGTTGAATGTACATAATTTTTTTTAGTGAATCAGGCACTAATTCATCTTTAATGTGTGATTTAACCAATTCAACCTCTTGTGTTTTTCGTGTCATTTTCTCCTGTAGTGATTCATTGTCTATTATGATTATAGATGTGGATCCAGGAATTCAGGTAAACACGTGGATGGGCTCTGCGTCTTCACCCGTGGTTGCTCCTGCCCGGCCTCCACCTGCTGCTGAAGACATGATGACTCTAGAGGATGTGCACACTGATGAGGAGAAGCTTCATGGTAGTCTGCTGTCCTCGGAGTCTGCTTTTCTGCCCTTTAACACTGCTGTTCATCCTGCTTCAGCTCCTGACAGCGGTGAAGAGGAGTTTGATGATTCTCTGGCTCCTCCCACATCCACTCAGTACCACCCATCCAAGGAGGAGTCAGTAGATAAAGCTGTCCTCACTCTGACATATGTGGACCACACTGACAGAACTGCCTGCTCCGACATTAACGGGCAGCAGCATGCATTAAATGGTGATGCTGTGTTACAGAACAGTACTGTGGAGGATTCAAAGTGGAATGGGATGCAGAAAGCTGCTGTGCTGCAGCGTGAAGTAAAACAATGTGAACCACATGATGCAGCTGTAAGGATTCAGTCTTGGTGGAGGGGACACTGGACGCGGTACTGCCACCCACAAGCCAGAGAAGTGCGTGCTGAGATCCGCTTGCGTAGGATGCAGGATCACATTGTCCACTTGACCGTAGAACTGGAAAGGTGAAAAACTTTACTTCAACACATCATATGTTTGCCCATCAGGTTATAAGGTGTAAAGGAAGGAAAGTGATGCAGTTTTATCATAATGGTCCTGATTCATTCTGGTACATTTTCTGATTAGTTCAAACACTAAAACAACTTCAACAATAATGTAAGCTTAAACAGTGTGAAGTATTTTGCTGTAACTATATGTTTTGCAGGGTGCGCAAGCAACAAGAAGAAGACCGACTACAGAAACGTGTGCAAGAAGAAGCTGTGAAGTTTCTGTGGAAGCAGGTCAGTATGAAGATGACCAAGAGATGTGGTCATGATGACTAAAGCCCTATTCGCACGGGACTAGTATTATCTAGGGACCTTGTGTGATTTTGAAATTACCCTCCCACATCTGAATTTCATGTGGTGCATTTCACACGGGAAATTTACTGACTTATCTCCCGGATACCCGGATGTCAAGGCTTTGAGAGTCCAGTTCTATGGTTCAGATGGATAAAAAAAAAAAAAATTATAATAATAATATAGTTTCTTGCACTGTGTCATTTACATTTCACGGGGTTAAAATAATATCTCAAGCTTTATGCTTGATTTATTTGTAACACATTAACCTCAAAACCTTTTCAGCTTTCTCTTTCTGCAAATTGTGCGCCTTTTTATCCATCTTTTGCGAAGAATGGAGCTGCGTTGGAGTGTTTGATAGTATTTTGGGTCCTGTCATATCGCTACACCATACAATTTGCAGAAAGAGAAAGCTAAAAAGGTTTTGAGGTTAATGTATTACAGCACAGCAGAAATGGACTCCGTGCGGGAAACAATTGCTGCATGACTGCTGCAGATGCACTGCTCCCGGAACGCACTGCCGGACCGCAACCGCGTGCAGTGTGAACCCATTAACATGGGTACGGAAAACAATATGCACCACAGGCGGAGTGTGTGAACCTGAAGTTATGTCTGAATGCCCAGTCTGTTCTGTTCTCGGTGTGCTGCATTCTGATTGGTTTGGATCGCATACTGCAGGAGGTCGGGCCGCAGAAAATCGTGCTATAAAGCGATTTAGAAATCGCACACGCTCAAATCATGAATTTATGACTATTTCAATTAATCGCACAGCCCTACTGTGAATCCTCAAAATTTACTATTTTCACTTTTGCTCTCTGTGCTCTCTTTGTCAAACAGCTTCAGGTCGTGCTGGAATGGCAATCGTCTGTTAACGAGCAGCTCAATGTGGCAAAGAGTACTGCCTTAGATCCCAGCATTCCTGCAGCAACTCCTATCCACACTGAGATCTCCATCCCTGAGTCTGGTTTTCATTCTGGAGAGCGCCAGGCAGCACTGGACAACAGCCTGAGCAGCACGGCCACGACCGGATCTCCAGAAACAGTGCGCTCTCTTCGGCCTCTGACGGCAGCCACGGGGGACAGTCAAGATGGCAGTCTGTTAGAGCAGTATCTCTCATCTGTGCAGCGACAGGACGAGGAGGAGGAAGAGGATAAAGGAATGGGTGACAGAACAGGAACACCTCAAGATCCATCTGATCTCTCTCCTCTTGGTAAAGACAAGCGCTTGTCCTGACCTGAGTCTGACAGGCTAAAAGGAAGTAGAGAAGGTCTCATTGCATGCATAATGTTTAGGCATCACAGAACTCTCTGTCAGACTGATGTGCCCCAGCCTTCCTTGAAGATCGTACTCTAACTTTTTTCACTGGCCTTCAATAGACATGCAGATACATAGCCTTTGATCTTCATACTACACATATGTTGTCAGCAGTCAGACAATTCAGTAGTGACTTTTTTTTTTTTTTTTTTTTTTTTTTACACGGTTGGGAAATCAGTATACAGCTTTCTGTTAAGAGTCGTTGAAGTACTTTACATATTTACATACCCAGAGTGCCGAGGTCTTTCAGTGAACTTACAAGTAGACTTGTTTTCTTTTAAATGTAGAACCTGGACAACACAACCAGAAGTAGCCTTGAACTGTAGATAAGTATGCAGGTATGTGAAATAAATGTGAATTGATTTGATAGTCTGCTGCAGTTTCAACCATTTGAAAGCTGAATAGCCTTTATTGTAAATATTTGTGTGTGCATCTGGATATTTACAGTATGTGCTGCAACAAGTGGTCAGTGTGTGGCATGTTAATTTATTTCACTTTTTTTCTGTTATATATATTTTAAAAATCATTTTTGTAAATAAAGTTTTACTTTCACCATTATGGTAATTTCCATCAGTACTTTAGCACACAGTTGAAAGACGTATTTATTTGTTCTGCACCAAAATGTAATTTGTTTTGATTACATTTTAATTGTTCACTTTAGAAGTAATTTTAAAAAGTATGAAATGCTAACTTCGTATTACTGTGTGGACTATAACAATATTTATACCTTCATGTCTTGCAGCTACTGGATCTCTAACTCTGTGAAGTTACATCAGAGCCTGTAGCAAATTAATGAGTAATGAGCAAGAGCATGAGATAAGTGCATCTCTGAAGGTTTTAAAGATGCAGTCCAAGGGAGATTCCGTAGAATTAGCTTAGAAAGTTGAAAAAGCGCCAATGCAAGACTTGGTTCAGTTGTATTGTCAGTTTTACAGTATACAGGTTTTTTTTTTTTTTTTTTTTTTTTAAAGTAAGACAAATTGAATGTAAGACATGCAAAATGTGCACAGTAGACCAGGATTATGAACCACTGCTCTTACTAACACTAGTACCACTAGATGGAGCTCATTATCCAAGACTAGAAGGTATTATACCAAAAAAAAAAAAAAAAACACGGTCTCAAAACATCACAAGTCTTTACCAGTAACATACAAAATAAGTACAATACAATAAGATAACAAAAATAAATGGGAGGTGTACAGCAGAGACCCTCAGATTTCTTTCCTACACTCAATACCCATGACACACACTTGTGAAAAACCAAACATGTTAAACACATCACTCCATGTGGACGCAGTACAGGGTATCATGGCAAACCTCTCCCACCTAAAATCCACACACAAAAACAAAATATAACAGACAGACCAAGATGAGTTCCAGACAAAACTAAAACAAGAGCAGAGCAGCCCAGTCATTACTTGATGTTTGTTAGGCTTCAGTTAAGATCACTGGAAACCCCTGGATGTGCAATCAAACCTGCTGGACACTGAACAAAAGTTACACATAAAAACCTTGTTAAAAACAAACTATAAACTCCTCATACCTACCAAGAAATCAGTACAATACTGCAATTCAGTATTACAGCTACTTGCAGGCCCATATCTAAAAACAAACAAGGCAATAAGCCTCTATTTAACAGGCAAAAAGGCATTTTTAAAACAGGGACCAACCTGAAAACTCACTGGCATACAGCCAGCACACGACAGACTGGAGCAGGGCCGTGCACAGACATTTTGAGGAGCAGTGGCCCAAACCAAAAAAAAGGGGGCAAAAGGAGGGTGGGTGCTTAATACAAATTATCCAGTTGTCACAAATTTTCAATTAAAAGAGAAGATCGCACACTCTGTAATAACTGACTTTATTGAAGATGTTGGCCAACAAACTCCGTTTAGTCTGTTTTTAGGAAGGCTACAACTTTGGTGTTAATATATATATATATTTGTTTTTATATATATATATATATATATATATATTGTTTCAGAAATGCAAAAAATTTTTTATCTTCATTTGGTTGGTTTTATGTTGTTAAAAGTTAACTTTAAGAAAAGAAATATGACTGTCTGTAAAAGGTATTAGTTTTTAAATTTTATTTCACATGGGTTTGAATCAGATTCGGTCAGATGGTCATTTTACATTCAGATGGTGCATCTTACCCACTGACTCGACTCGGGTCAACTTACCCCAAACCCGGGGCAAACTGAGCCATGGGAACTTTATAAGAAGCCATATTTTTAGAACCCTTTGTCTTAGATACATTCTGATCATTGAAAATGATAGGAATACTTTCATTTGGATAGGATAGATAATTTCATTGTACTTATGCGTTTTTTTCGACTCATTACCGACAAAAACAAACAAACTAATTACTAATTCTACGGATCAACCACTGACTAATGTGGATCGTAATGCATCTACCTGGTAATGCAACGACCCGCGGGGACTGTGGTCTCCACTCTCCAGAGAGCGGAACACAGATTGTGAGTGTTGCTGCGGAGCGAGCGGGAAACATGGAGCGGAATCAGCGGAGCGGCAACCGACAGCTTTGAGGTGCGGTGATGGGGGATTGGTGAGAGGGGCACTTCAGCCGATGAGGACAAAGAGGCAGTGGCCCCAGCCACCGGGCCACCCCCCTGTGCACGACCCTGGGCAGGAGGATAAACCATCTGCTAGTTCTCATTCAAAGCGCCACATGTCACAAAGGGGTAGTATCAAGAATGATGCATGCCAAGCAACCCAACACTTCCCCCTTTTATATGGACAACACAAGCACTAATTGACTCATGAAACTTACCCAACTATATATATATATATATATATATATATATATCTTTCCTCAGATCTAAGTAAATTATTCTACCCTAACAAATATAGGCTACAAATAACCTTTTGATATTCAAAGTAATATAACACACAGTTCATCTTTTTCAAAATAAATAAATAAATAAATAAATAACTGAAAATTTAATCAATTTACCTCAAACCTGTTCTAATCAGATTACTCTTACAAATACCATTTCACAGATGAAATGTCAACATGAAAAAATACGTTTTAAAAGAAAATTAATGCCATCCCGAGAATGAAACATACAATTGGGGAATATATTCCATACAGTATCTTTATTTTTGATGTACTCAATTATCCATTTTATCTTTAATACCTTATTGAGGTCTGTAGGTATGTAATTATACTAATTTCCCCTGGCCTGACGGAGTGCCCTGACATCACGAATCACGTGACTCGCAAATAAGTAAATTCTTGAGTAAACGTTGCGTCGCGTCATTCGGAGCAAACCCTCGTACGCGAGTCACAGCAAGAGAAAATGATCATCGATAGAGTTTCTGAGGGATTCTCGGGTCTTCTGGACCGGGACAGCGATGTTATGACGAGTCCGGTCCACCTGTTGTCGTTCTACGGATGTTCATCTCCCACAGAACCGAATCTGTCGGTCGGATCTCCGAGCTCTGATTCGGATCAGAGCTGGAGCAATGCGGGTAGCCCCCAAAACAGCATCAACGGTAGGGAAAAAAAAGATTAATTATGAGACTATTTTAATTATATATTAACCAATCTGAATTGGTGTATTTACACGGACCGTATAAAATAATGTTGGTGAATAGAATCTATGGTGTTGGATAGACGGGCAAAAGACACACGACGTGTGTAATCATGTCATTATGTTTACAGTAGGTTTCAGAGGACAGTAATTAAACTGATTAAATTGACTAACGTTTAATTAATGTATTTCCCTTCAGTGGAAGAGCACAGCGCGCGGAAACTGAGTCGGTATCAAGGTGTGCGCGTCAAGAAAACTGTCAAAGAGCTGATCATGCAAAAACGCCATCAAGAGATTCAGGTATGTTACATATTATATTACGTTATGTTGTATTTCATAATGGGCTATGTCACACATTTTAATAAATCCACAATTCTGTATTTCTTATTATATTACATTATTTAATTCTCAACAGGCTCAGCAATATCAAATTGAAACTGAATATCCAGGTAACTACATGTATGCAGTTATGACTTGTAAATAGGAACAGGAAGCTGTCAAAAGTTACTGTAAAATAATTTTTTGTTTCATTACAGCCATAACGCAAGTGCTGCAGAGAACCAAAAGGGAAGTGGAGAATATGTCTCTCTCTCCTGTGAAACGACTGCGAGTCACAGACGCAAACGTTCTGGTACATTTTATTCTCCATTTCTCTGATGATTTTTATATACATTGTGTCCCACTCACTGGAGCTTCACTGGTTTCTGAGGTCTGTCAAGGACAGTGAGATCTTTCTGTAATTCTATTTGAAAAAGACTTGTGGGGATTTTGTTTTTTCTATGCTATACAGTTTAATAAGAATCATAGCATTAGAGCAGCCTTTCTCAACGGCAGTTCTTGAGACCCACCCCTGTTTTAGATAAGTTGAGAAACACTGGTGTAGAGCAAAGTTGATTCTAGACTCAATTTTTTTTTTTCTCAAATCAGTAGACATTCTGTTGACCAAACTTACAGTCTTGTGTGGTTCTGAACCCTTCTAAAGCTACAGTCAATCCTGAGACTCTTCACATTATGTTTGTTGCTGTTTTGCTGTGGTTTGATATAGAGTTTCCTGCTCAAATCCACAGAGAGCGTCATAACCCTTTTCAAGAATTGTTCAGAATACACAATACCATGTTTTAAACCACTTGTTCTATGTCTCTCCTAGTCTCCATGTGACGGTGAGAACATGTTTTGTCACACTGAGATGTTGGAGGATATTGGTGACATCTTGCCCTCCATGGAGAACATGTATACTTACTCCATCCCACCACGCATGCCCAGCCTCAATATGACTGCTGCACCCCCAGTGTCCTTTTTTGAATGGCAGATAAAGCACGAGGAGGAGAAACTGGCTGCTTTGAGCTATGTGGAGCTCACCACTAGAGATGGGGACGGAGACACGTGAGTACACTTTCATACATTTTCAGTCATTATACTCTTCGAATCTTAGCTGTCTAAGGATTAACAAATGGCCAGACTCAGTTAGGCTGTTCTGTTGGTTCACTTGAGAGTCTTGAGAGGAACATGGCATTGATCATTAGGTGATTGTTGACTGATTTACAGGTTCTTGCACATTGCGGTGGCCCAAGGCAGAAGAGCTCTGGCGTATGTCCTCGGCAGGAAAATGGCCGCCATTGGCATGCTGGACATGAAAGAACACAACAACCAGGTACAGCCCAAAAAAAACTTTTCCATTTTACCAGTGGGATAATCAGTGAAAGCAAACCTTTAAACCTTGCTGATTTTCGAACACTGACATGAACATACCTGTGCACACTCCCTGTTATTAACATAAACAGAAAAATGTGATTACTCATTTGAGCTCATGCTTCCTCCACTCAGAGTGCCTTCCAAGTCAGTGTTGCCGCAGATCAACACCTGATTGCACAAGACCTGCTTTTACTGGGAGCTGAAATCAACACCATGGACTGTTGGGGCCGATCCCCATTACACGTGTGTGCCGAGAAGGGCCACACCTCGACACTGCAGGTAACATTTCCTGTTTACTCCCTTTCCCTGAATGGAAATCCACCCTTCTTTTTGTTGTTGGTTTTGTATGTTATGTGTTGTTGTCAGTTGATCACATTGAAAGGCCCTTTTCACTGTCATTTCATATATTGAGGTGTTTTCACACTCACTGGAACCTCAACCACTAGATTATCATATTTATAACTCTGAACAGGGTTTCTGCGGGTCCTTAAAAATACTTATTTTATAAATTTAGTTGTATCAAACTTAAGGCCATAAAAAGTCTTAAATGGTACAAGAAAGTCTTAATTATGATTTCAAGAGGTCTTAAATTTGGGGACGGAAAGAAGAATTGCAATATGGCTTAATGTGAAGATTAAACTGCAAAAGGCTATGATTTCATTGAATAAATATTAACGCTGCACATTTCAAAGTCAGGTGCTGCACTACTTTGTGTACTGTGAATGAATATACATTTTTAATAAGCTAGTTTTGTTCAGACCACTGTGAAAATCAACTCATATTTTTACACTGCAAAAACGCAGTTGTAAATGTCAACTGGTGGATCGACAAGAAGATAATGCATTATAAAAATCTAATGAATTAAGATCCATTTTCTTAAAGGAAAATTTAAAGGCTGAAATGTGAAGTTTATCATATTATAAAACTTTTTGTTTTTGTGAAAACCTGTACCTGAACTGTAAATTTAATGTTTAATATGTTACAATAGATATTGCCCTACCCCACTCATATGCTATTAATTTTATTATTTATTAATTTTATTTATGCAGATCTTAAAAAGTCCTTTCCTAATTGTTTGATTAGACATTGTGTGCAAAACATTCAATTCATGACATCCAACAATTTGATGAGTCTTTTTCTCTACTGCGACTATTTTTAAACTGCCATCTGTTTGAATTAGTGCATATAATCTCTGTACACAGGCTACTACTAATAAATCTTATGTATAACTAATAAACCTAATAAAACTAATAAACCTGTGGATTCAGCGTGATAACAGGAACGAGACTCACTGCAGGAGATCTGAAGTCCACACTTAAACATCAGACTTAAACAGATTGGATACGACCCACAAACGTGTGAGCAGGAAAAAAAGTGCATGGATTTTGATATTCTCAGATCGGTTTCAGGCCTCATTCATATGTAGAAATAGACATGAATCGCATACATGCATTTGCGTCTGCCATATAAGTGGACAGATCAGATATTCCCCTGTCATAGCGAGTGGTTCATCACTGAAAAAGCGATGGTGGTCATTAATGTCGAATCATGTGATCGCTCTTCTGGGTCAGTACACAGTGTTGCCAAATCTGCTGTTTTCCTGTGGAACTGGGCTATTTTTACACTGTTACCACAGGTTATTTTTTGTCTGCACGTTAAAGTGATCTGCACCCCCCCCCCTCAATTTTGAGGGAGGGGAGGACCATGTAAAAAAACATGATTGGGCGAGTTTTGAATAGCAGTTGGGCTTGTTTTGCAGATCTGGCAACCTGTCTGTACATCTACCCTTACTTGTTTCGGCAAGTGTATAGTGTAAATGCAGATATATCATCTTTTAAAAGACGATGTAAGCTGGTCATCAGAAAAAAAATGATATAGTCTACACATTGGAATTGGGCATCAAGAACTGCAGTGCAAATGCGGCCTATTTGACTAGTCAGTTGTTGAATAACTAGTTGACTACTCACCCACCATGGCCTCCCTGAAGTCATTAAGTTTATGTACGGTACAGTATTTCCTTGTTAACCTCCGCATGCATCTGTTAGCCACTGTTTTTCCTATTATCATTTTCTCATCGTCTATCAACAGTGCATGTCTATCATTTAATCAAATGCTCAGTGTTTATTTAACCAGCCGCTCACTGACTTCCTCATAACATGCTCGACTAATATGCATTTCCTCAAAAAAGAGGCACGCAACACAGGCAAAAAAATTCCCTTGACTGGCTCCACAAAACAACATCCTTTGATAAGACTGGAAAACAAAATGCCTGTGTTTCTATCAGCCATTAACTGTTGACAGATCATGGCACGCAACCATCTCTCTATCGTTAATGCTACCTGCTCTCATGCAGAATCCCTCCCTTCTCCCAGAATGCCACAGTGTGATATATGTTGAGATCTGTTTTCTTGTAGAGCTTTCTTGGGACTTGTAAGTACCAAACTCATTGTTTCCCTTCAGGCCATCCAGAAATCCATGCAGACTAGTGGGCGACAAGTCAACATGGAGGTGATCAACTATGATGGTCAGTGTCTTTCAGAAACAAGATAATTTGTCCTAGTTAAGGGAGTATTTTATTTAATACATTCATCAACAGTAGATGTTGCAGCACATTAAAAAAAAAAAAACATGTTTTGTGTTTGTAGGACTTACGCCTCTCCATGTTGCAGTCCTGTCCCACAATGCTGTAGTGCAGGAGCTGTGCTGTTACGGGACACCCCCCTCTGCTCAGAATCTGGCTTTGCTGCAGAAGAGGAAGCTGCTTGGGGATTGTATAAGCACTTTGTTGCTCATGGGCGCTTCGCTGGAAACGAAGGTGAACATTGTTCATTGTTCTGAACATTGTTAAGGTGTCATTGTGTCTGGTGTTCTAAACTGCATTTTCACCGTGTTTCAAACAGGACCGCAAAAGTGGCCGCACCGCTCTGCATATGGCTGCTGAAGAGGCTAACGTTGAGCTTCTGCGCCTTTTTCTGGATCAGACCAACTACTTCTCTGTCATAAATGCTAAGGTTAGTGAGCAGTTTTGTGTGGCACACTGACCTGCAGGCAGTCAGCCCTAGGGCTTGAAATGACCTCTCACTGTGTGATTGACAGGCATTCAGTGGGAACACAGCGCTGCACATGGCCAGCGCTCTGCAAGGCCGCCAGGCTCAAGTAGACGCGGTTCGATTACTGCTGAGACGAGGAGCTGATCCCAGTGCCAAGAACCTAGAGAATGAGCAACCGGCCCAACTAGTGCCCGACAGTCCGTTGGGAGAACAGGTCAGAGAACTCCAGCTAGTTTGACTTCTACAATAGGGAAGGGCATTTGTCATTTCTTCCTTTTTGAGAACTGGAAAGCTCAGTAAAGTGATTCATTAATTAACTAAGGGGGTGGGGCCATGCATGCCATGGAGAAATTAATAATGAAACTATTTTAATTAAAACTTTAATACATTTTTTTGATGAAAATGTGATGGGTGGGGGCAAAAAATGCTAGTTATGATTAAAATGCATCCATATTTTTGAAAAAGAAACATGAAACACATGTCAGTAATGTTGGGCATTGTCGTTTTGAACTGTGTGAACTGAAGCTGATGAGTGAATGAACTTTAATCAGAGATTAATCAGATAAATACACAACATAACTTAAATCCATTTATACAAAATGAAGTGAATACACAAATGAACTTTAAATTCCAGTCATTTGTAACTCCTATTGTGCATGTACTCTCATATTTCCTAAGACCTGCTTTTGAATAGTCATGTAGTGTTAAACGAGAGAACTAGACTGGGGTAACATTAATGAAACCGGTTTGAACAGTTCTGGAAAAAAAGCCTCAGGCACTCTGCATGACTCACTGATCCCATAGAGATTTCCAGTGACCTTTTTTTCTCTATAATTTCCACAGGTGCGTCGGATCCTGAAAGGTAAAGGACCACAGTCCCGCTCATGAGCGACCATCCCATTCTTCCCTTCAGAATCACTGTCAGTTAGGCAGTCCGGTCTGTGTACAGATTCATTTGCCACTTCAGGCAGATGTTGGTTGTTTCTATGAAACAGTTTTATCATTGTTCACTACTGAGTAGTAGGTGGTACAGGAAAGTGAGAGCAACAGTTCAGAGAAGCTACCTGACATTAGAAGAGGAATCCAGTGTTATGAGAAAATTCAGGAAGGAGTATTCAGAAGGTAATAATAAATGAAAGACACAGCGTTAAAGATAAAGAAAATTAAGTCGTATTGTCATCCAGATTCACTGGATTGAACAGTGAATCTTCTCTTGTTCAGTAGCAGATCTGAAGTGTTGCATTTGGCTCTGGTGTGTAAAGATTGTAAACTATAATCTCTAAACAATGTAACTACATCTGTATTGTTGTTGTTATTATTATTACTCTTATGTGTATTTTGTCAGAAGGTTTGCACGTTAAACATTATCAACAGTCTTTACCTGAGATGGTAATCAGTAACTTTAAACCTGTTAAACCAGAATGTCCTTGATTGTTGGCCTAAGGCGTGTTTCAGCATGTTATTTTGGGACTTTCTTCCATCGATAATTAACTTTCTGTGCGGTCATGTGACTCTCTAGAAGTCGTCTAATTATTCTGGATTATTATTCTGATTTTTATTATTCTTTTTTATTGTAACTGCTATTCTCAGAATCAACACTAAAACCCAAAAATAGGGTTAAAGGTGTATATTTATGACGACAGAAAGAGATGATTTTAGTGCATTATAACAGCTCATATTAGACAAATCTGCATGATATTGCTGATGTATATGTTTTTGTGGTGATGGGATAAGTATATATTGTTATTTTGTGTATATATATTATATCATTCAGCATTATTTTTCCATTGTGGTTCATTAGTGGGTTAATGTTAGTGTTTCCCTTGCAGGTCACTTGATATTCTGTGAGTTTGAATTGCCAGCTGTAATTCAGTCTTAAATAAGTCTTAAATAAAGTTTCCTTGTTAGTGTCTGCTGTTCTCACAAGAATTTCAGTCATGTCAGGAGGATGAAACAGAAAGTAGAAAAGTATTTCAGAACAGTGTCAAAACAAGAGCAGAAAACTGATCCAGACCAGGAAATAATCACACTGTACAGAACCAGCGTACATCTGAGTACAGTTTACAGGAATTAATGGAAAAGACCAGAAGACTGCAATAATAGTAGTAATGTGAATGATGGCTGTCCATTATTGGCACAGTGATTACCTGTTGCAGTGTCATGGCCATGTTCATCTGCTTCTAAACTTTGACCTTTAAATTCCTTTAAAATCGTCACAATGACCAAAATGCCACATTCATATACATACAATAGGCACACAGAAGACACTGAAAATAGATTTGAAAAGTATATCCCAGAAGATTCCCCTCACATATGTAAGCTGACCATTTATATAAGAGGAAAGCACAATATGTCATTGTGTAATAGATAAAAGATTTCCTCATTCTGGGTGTGGAGAATCTGGTGAAACTCTAGAGGACTTTTTGGAACCAACAAAAGTTTTAAATAATCAGCAATAACCTCTACTTCTGCATTTCCTTACACATCACATTGCTGCATGATTATTGTGTTTTTCTTGTGTATATAAATAACCAGGATAGAAACATAAAACCACAATATTCTCACAGTTCAGTGAACCTCAAGTTTCATTAACCTGAACCAGGACTCGCATCAGAAATCCCCTCACACGGAACAAGATTTTTTTTTTATTTTTTATTCAGTGTCAGTGTCTTTATGTGTTTACATGCACATTGTTTAATTTCAAAAGAAAGAAAAAAAGCAGGACGAAGATTATTCAAATAAAGATCCGTTTGTGTGAATATGAAGATCCTGTGAATGTGTTCATTACCTGCAACCACAGTTTCAATGGTTTGGGAGTGTTTAAATAATAATCAGTAATAATTAAGACCAAAGATCAACTATTGATTGACCGAGTGCTCATTCACTTTTCTCAATACGTGCCCTCATTGTCTATGCTGTGATCAAGAACTCGTTAATAAGAGATTATTAACAACTAGTACATGTGCAGGTCAAACTCAAGACATTATACTAAAACTAGTAAAGTTTTATTTGCACTACACGTTCCTCAGGTGTGTCTGTTTAATGTCATTTAAGTGTGCAGTAAAAACACAATATAAACATGTTGGACGTGTCTGATGTGGCACGCTAGTGTCTGGATGAACAAAAGCAGTCTCTATCTTACATCAGAATTTATTTTTTATTTTTTATTAATAACTTAATATTTCCGCACTTTATTATTATTATTTTTTTTTTGAACATTAAATAAAAGCACATGCCAGAATATAATTCCGTGCGTCTCAATCAGCTCCCTAGCTCGTGAATCATTATATCGTGTACTCAAATTCGGTCACTGGTAAGTTCTCTGACTCACTGCACGTTGGGACAGTGATCACTAGAATTCCAGTGACATGATTACTAAAAACGTCAACGGACAACATAGTAGAACGTCATCCCTGGAATTAATAAACAACAGGCAGGACCAATCTATTTTTTTTATATATATATATATATATTATTTTTTATTCTCTTTAAACGCTTTTAAAGTTTCATGTTCCTAAAACATTTCAGCCGAATATTAATTATAAATGTTAAGTCAGGTTCATTATCTGTCTAGTGATGTGTGTTTATGTTGAAATATTCAAGTCTGTCTTTTCAAATCTTCTATCGCCTGTCATTATATTTACCGAGTTGGCTCGTGTGTTTATGTTTCACGCTTCAGAATTGTGACGTTATTTCAGGTAAGGGAGCATAGTGAGCCCCGATGCTCCCTAGTTTTTGCGGTGCATTGTGGGATTTTTCAGGGACCGCACGTTCCAGTGCACTGGAAGGATTTCCTTTAAAATGGCCGACTCCCTGATCAGTGCCCTGAGTACTTAAGGGAGCTGATTGGGACGCACCGTCTAGTATGATTCCAGTGTATTGTTTTTCTTTTCTTCATCAGTGGATTTTTAACCCTTGTGCGCTCCTCATTTGGGAGTCACACCCATGGTCTTCAGGGTCAAAAGTGAACGGACACCTGAAATGTAACTCACCGTTAGACCATCCGGGAATATTTGGCATACTTTTTTAAAACATTCTATGATTTGGGACATACTAATTCTATTTTCGAATACTATTTAGGACGGATAGTATGCGAACTGGTACGCAGCACAAGCCTTTCCGATCCAATTTTTGAATGCAGATTAGCGCCACCTGGTGAGAGCAAAGAAAGAAAAAACATGTAATTTCATGGTGTAACAACTAAATGTCTGTATATCACTCTATAGAGAGGCTTGTGAATACCCTAGTTGTTTTTAGACATAATTGCTTACTTATATTAAGTTGTGGACTTGAATGTATATTAAAACATTCTCAAAGACTACTTTTTGACATGGTTTATATATATATATATATATATATATATATATATATATATATATATATATATATATATATATATATATATATTTAAATGTTGATCTGAAATGTCAGTTTTTGCATTATTACTACTACAGTCAAACCTGAACACAAAGCATTAAAGGGGTCATACGACATTGCTGAAAAAGAAAATCATTTTGTGTATTTGGTGTAATGAAATGTGTTTATGCAGTTTAAGGTTCAAAAAACATATTTTCCAAATACTGTACATTATTGTTTCTCCTCTATGCCCCGCCTTCTAAAACATGTCGAAACGTGAGGTCTGCTCTGATTGGCCAGCTATCCAGTGTGTTGTGATTGGCCGAATGCCTCAAGCGTGTGTCGGAAATGTTACGCCCCTTACCTATACTGTGATGCCGTGTCCCAGTGCGACGAGACAAAAACAATAAAGCCCATTATAAACGAGGCATTTGTAGCATCCAGAGGGGACATAACTACTGATGATGACTTATAATGACTTATACTGTCTTATTACACATTGCATTGCATATCACGCCACGTAAACATAAAACCATGTCTGCATTTGTGATCTGAGAAACAGCAAACAACAAGTGCTGCTCTACACTTCTCAAAACTCGCATTTGAATCATCAGTGGCAAATTCTTTAAATATGAAAACGTATTTACAGGCTGTGAGTCAGCATTATTTGTCAGTATAGCTTGGCATTGTAGGCTTCTCTCCCCTGAAACAGTCCTCGTCCTCCGTAAAATGCATTGCACACATCTGAATATTTGGGTTGAACTGTTCTGGAACAGTGTTGTAAATACAACTTAACTACTGATTGCTAGTTGTGTCCTCTTTTGGAAGGCCAAAAAAGTAGTTTCGCTTTCACAATGAAACACAGCGTTTCCACTACATGGTGGCGGCAGCAGCAACAATACTGCAGTGAGAATCAAAGTTACGCTTTCTTTCTTTGCGTGAACATTTGGTAGGTGTTATGCAAATCTTCCCACACAGTGACGTAGACATGTGGGGGCGTGTTTAAACGAGGCATTTTAGGAGGGCATGGACAAGTCTTAACTTTTATAAAGAATATCTCTTTGTGTTTGAGATTTTAGTCTTTGCAACTTTAGGGATCTTATCTATTCACGAACAGCTTGTAACACTCAAGAGAAAAAGATAAAAAAAAAAAGATAACTTGAAATCGCATCATATGACCCCTTTAAAATTCTATAAAAATGTAACAAAAATGAAAAGGAATGTTTTAGCAGAGTTTAATCCTTCTGGGTCTGATCTGATTTTCAACCTCTTATTTCAGACTTCTGACTCATTTTACATATATGGTCATTCCATTTGAGTGTGTATAATTGTGCATGTGTGTGTTTTGCACTCTTGATGTTTTAGAGTGTAACCCACTGATCTATAATATAGTCATATATAGATCAGTTGTGTGACCCCTTCCTTGCGGTCCACTTTTTTACTGCATTGTGGTTGAATTATTGATTTAATTTTACATATTTGCTGTAACACCAGTTTATAGGTATTTGTGTATATAAGTGTGTGTGTGTGTGCGCTTGTGTGAGTGCGTGTGTCTGTTTTGCACACTTGATGTTTTAGAGTTTCACCCCTTCATTGCTGAGTACCTTTTTTCTGCATTGTGGCTGATTTGTAGATCGTGCACACAAAAATTCTCTGAATTCCCATTCATTTCCTGTGGTCAGTCCGAAGACCAAGAGTGTGACTATTTTTTGTATGACCACTTAGCCTGTTCGAATAATGGCCTCAATTTTTTTTCTGTGTTTACATTCCAAGTGCCATAAAAGTCACCACACATTTCATACCATTCAAACAAAGCTGTGATTTTTAAAAATTCAAAACGTAAACTTCTCCGGTCAGAAATGACTAAAGACCGCAGAAGGGTTCAAATATGCAACGTCTAAAAGAGTCTCCACTTCAGAACATCCTTCAGTTTTAATAGAAGTCGAAGTCTAAACTGGTGTATCTGCATGTTTGAGCTAAACAGTCACTGGAAATCATTAAACAAAAGCCTTTGTGAGGTTTTCGTACTCAGTTTACATGCTTGAGGCAGTTTGTAACATGAGTGACTTTGTTATAATTTACGTTATAGATTAAAGAACAACATACTTGGCTGTTAAGCTAATAATTAACATTATTAACAGAGCGGGATACTGCATTTAAGAAAAATACAGGAAGGTTTCTCTAAAGCCTTTCTAATCACACTGATATTAAAACATAGTTTGGAATGTTTTTATTTAATATATAATGATCTAATATTATTTAAATATTTTTTTTTTTTATTGTTATTGAGTTATTTGTTCCCAGAGGCTAAAATAGCACCTCTGATCAGCAAATATAACACATACAAACTCAGCCCATGATAGTCAACACACTGATTGAATTACACAAATCAATAACACCCAGGACTCATCTTCGGTGATCTCAGCTCTGTTGTCAGGCGTTATTGTGAGAAGAACACTGTCTCAGTGGCTCTGGTTCATGCTGAACTGACAGAATGGGAACTCCCACTTCCTCCTGCAGGTGCTTGTATTTCCTGTCCAAGTCATATTCCCAGCACTGATGTGTCATCCCACAACTGCTGTCTTTTTATAGATTATTTGTCTAGAATATTCATGACATACACACAAAAACCAAACATTTGATTTGTCAAACAATAATGTCACAATTACATATTTCATTACAGATTTATTCTGATGGTCATATCAATTACTTCAATTTTTAAGATGAAAGGAAGAAATATTACATTTTATAGTGTAGTCGCCTATCAAATATGCTGACCTTTTACTCTGCGATGTTCTGGAATCTCCGCGACCAGTCAGAGAATGAGTGCTGTTACACAATAATGCAATAGAAACTTACGTAAATGAGAGGCTCAACCGTCCTTCTGAAAGTGAATGTTATTATTCATGTACATTTGAATGATGTTCCCACCCTGATGTCAGTCATTTTGGAGTGTTGCAACCTGATGTTCAGGCTGTTATGAGACAAATATCACTGTTCACAATACAGCTCATACATAATACATACAGTAGCTATACAGAAAATCATACTGATAATATTTATAATACCTTAATGAATTACATTGAGCAGTTTAGAGCTATTCTTACATGATTATTTTAAAGGGGTCATATGATGTTGCTAAAAAGAATGTTATTTTGTGTATTTGGTGTTATGAAATTTGTTTATGTGGTTTAAGGTTAAAAAAACATTATTTTTCACATACTGTACATTATTGTATCTCCTCTTTGCCCCGCCTTCTGAAACGAGTTGTTTTTTACAAAACTCATCTGTCTGAAAAGCAAGGTGTGCTGTGATGCCGTCTCCCAGCACGACGAGACAAAAACATTAAAACCCATTTTAAACGAGGCATTTGTTGTATCCAGTGGGGATATAATTACTGATTATAATGACTTGTACGGTCTTTTTACACGTTGCGTTGCATAATGTGCCACGTAAACATAAAACCATGTCTGCATTTGTGATCAGAGAAACAACAAACAACAAGCCTACTCTACACTGCTTAAAACTTGCGTTTGAATCATCAGTGGCAAATTATTTAAATATGTAAACGTACTTACAGTCTGTGAGTCAGAACAGCCGGCATTGTAGTCTTCTCTCTCAGGATCAGGAAACAGTCCTCCATAGAATGCATTGCACGCATCTGAATATTTGGGTTGAACTGTTCTGGAACAGTGTTGTAAATGCAACTTAATCACTGATTTCTAGTTGTGTCCTCTTTTAAAAGGCCAAACGAAGTAGTTTCCCTTTCACAACAAAACACAGCGTCACACACGGTGGGCTTGAGTGAGTGGCAGCCGGCTCGAGTGAGCGGCGGCGGCTGGGACTCCGCTTCATCCACGTTGAAAGCCGATTCGGTGATCCACAGCGCCAAGTTGATGCATTTCCTCAGCAACCAGCATGGATCAGCTCTAGGCATGACCAGCGGATATCGTCCTCTTTTGGAAGGCCAAACAAAGATGTTTTGCTTTCACAACGAAACACACAGCTTCTCCACAACATGGCGGTGGCGGCAACAGCGAGAATAAATGTTACGCCTTTTTTGCATGAACATTTGTGCAGCGTTATGCAAAATGTCCCACATCGTGACGTAGACATGTGGGGGCGTGTTAGAATGAGCCGTTTTAGGGGGGGTGTGGTTGAATCTTAACTTTTATAAAGAATCTTTCTTTGGATTTGAGACTTTAGTCTTTGCAGCTTTACAGATCTTCTTTATGCACCAAGAGCTTGTAACACTCCAAAGAGAAAGGAAAAATTTCAATCGCATCATATGACCCCTTTAACTCATCAGCTTCAGGAAAGGGTCTCATTGTCAGTGACAATCCAACCAAAAAGACAGGAAGAACTCACTGCTACTGGATTTAACGTTGAGAAAAGCCTGTCTAACACATCATAGTGTCTGGATGGGAATCTGTTAGTAATCAACCAATCAATTCTGTGGCAGAAAGCCACAATGTTTAATTTTTGACCAAACTACACAAGCATCACATCTGAGAAACTGTGACTGCCATTTTAAATGAAATGCTCCTGTGTTTCAGACAGACTGAGATCAACATCTAAATCTTCTAACACTGTGTGGCATGCTGGATATTGCATAACCAGACGTGTCTCAGCGTGTCAGTAATGTCAGAAATCTGTTCATTCTTCATTTTTATTGTGTCTAACATTGTTCTCCCTCATACTGGGTCTTCATCAGATTGTTGTATTGAAGAACAGAGAGTCAGATTGGAATATAAATGTGTCTGTTTAATACAGCCAAAGTTAAATAAATTGATAAAGACACTAAACATATTCCCAGATCACGTGTTAATAGAACTAATAGAACTGGTTGAACTGAATACTCATAAATGGGTAGGAAATAGATACTTAAGTGATTCATGTTGGCCAATCATGAAACAGGTTTGTATGAAGTAAAGCACAAGGATTAACATTTGTTAAAAATCAAGACAAAAAAGACTCCAAACAGTCAGGGCTAAAGATATCTGACCGATGATTTATCACTCCGCAACATGATCAGTCACTCTAGTGTTTGTTTAATTATAATGAAAAACACATATACTGACGGAAGTCAAAGGTCTAGTTTCCACATTTGAGACTGTTTGAGTGACAGTCCTGCAGTTTAATTTACACCTGAACCTACATTAAACATTAATCATCTATAAACTTTATTTGAAATTCTTTGCTAAAGACAAACCTATAACCTATAACACTAATTACAGTGTGATTTGATTCGAATGCAATTAAATAATGTGAAATGTTGACTTCCTTTACTTAAAAACAAGTTAAGTATTTTGCTGTCTGCTGAAATCGGTGACCTATCGAAAACTAGTGCAGAGAGCAGACTATAGATATGTATATGTAGACGCCTCATTGTTAACTGTTTCTTAGGGCCGCTATACCTAAGCTGTCCGCCATACTGAAAGGGTCAACTTGACATCAGTGGAAGTGTTTTATCGTTTTGTTTTGGTTTTTTTTAAGTGCAAGGTCTAGAGACGAGTTTTAGAAGCTCAATTTCTTTGAACTTGAGCGCCGTGTTTTAGAATGATGTAGACTATTATGCATGAGAATTAGGCTATGCGGGAGAAGCTGCTAAAGACCTGAGACGAGAGCGCAGCATTCAAGACGCCGGGTAACGCATTTACATTAAAATACAATGGAAAAGTACAGCAGTGGAATGAAAATTGCTTTCTGAGTAAATTAACCTATTAATAGCTACTTAGCAAATACAGATGGCAGAGTATTGGATAAAACAAAATCGCATAGCCAACAAATTAAAAAATTCTTATCTGACATCCAGGAAATAAAAATGTGAGCCATTTTAGGCAGCAGTTTTACAACAAATATAGACAAGTGATACCCCCACAACCACCAGAAATACTTAGTTGTGTCTGCTTTACAATTAAACACAAGCTCATTGCGACCGATTCCCTGACATAAAAGCTACATTCATTGCGACCCATTTAACAGAAGCATCATTTTAAGTTAGAACAACTTGAACAGCAACAAACAATACAAATACAGTGAAATAATTAATAAACTACAATCATCTAGCTCTCTGTTAAACATGAAAAAAATATTTCATCATAGCTTACTTAGTGGTGCTGCTTTCTTAGTTGCACCACTTGCATGGGAATTTGTGTCAGAGTAACAATTAAAATGCAACTTTGTGAAATGTCCTAAATTGTTGCTATAGTAGCATCATATTAATGCTGGAAAGCCTATGCATTTGGCAACTATATTTTTTTAAATAAACCATTATATTTCATAATTAAAATCTATTTTCACACTCATTTTGGGTGAGGGGGCGACGCATTTGTTTGTATAACATATACAGAAATGTTCAATATAGTCAATCTTTTTTTTTTTTTTTTTTGGCACTTCAGAAAGTTACAATTGAACCACTGGAGTAACATTGACTACTTCCATTATGTTTTCGCCTTCAAAATGAAAATGAATAGGCTGTCAATCGAGGGACTGTCAGGTATCTGCTAGAGATAGGACCCAGGTGCAAAATGAGCAGTGATGTATTTTATTTGTACAAGAGAGCAGACAAGTAACAAGGAGAGTAAGAAGAGAATTCTTCAATTAGCAGGACAGGCCGAACGACACTACGATGAGGATGGCTACCGAGACAGCCCAGGAAGAATGGACTAGAGGACTTAATGGAGAGACAGCAAGGCAGGGAGATGGTGAGGAAAACAGGAAGGTGCTCACAGAGCCAGAGTCTTGATTAGTGTTGTTTTTGGCGGCCTGTTTTAATTTTCGTCTTAGTCTAGTCTTTGTGTGAAGCTGTCATTTTAGTTTTTATTAGTTTTAGTCACGTTCATACTCTTTTTAGTCTAGTCTAGTTTTAGTCAACAAAAACTGATGACATTTAGTCTAGTTTTAGTCAATGAAAATTGTATTTTAGTTTTTTTTAGTAATGCAATTCTATTTAACCCAATCAATATAGTACAATTAGAAGAAGTATAGACAAAACCAAAATTTTCTTTTAGCCAAACCCATTTCAAACAAGGTTATCTTATTATATTATTGTTACCTTATAGACTCAAGAATACATCCATTTCAGACACGGAAGACTCTCTGATTTGAATTTACAACATTTATTTTACCAACCAAACATGTTAGAAGTACACACATAAATGTAAATAAAATAAATAAAAACAATAAAAGTAATAATAATAATAATAATAATAATAATCTGCTAATTTTTCTCTCAAAGACGAACCCCGGCCCGGCGCATCGGTCCCTGTCTCTGTGTCAAGGCTGATTTATACTCGACGCGTCTGCAATTTCGCTTGGGTGAGCGTGGAAAATATGACATCATCGCGGTGTTGCTGGAAGTTCCCTTTGGCCCTGTCCTAAATGGCACACTCTGGACTTGTGGACTTCCTCAGAGTCCACACTTTGGTGACGTCATGTAGTGCAGACCTATAGGGCCTTGGCGCGAGTCCACGAGGGTGCACTGAGAGGTATTTTTGGGACAGACTCGATCGTCACGCCGGAAATAACGGTCTGGTTGTTTTTTGACAGGAGCTGCAGGTTTGGGGAATATGGTGCCTATGTTCCATTTGAGATTACAATTTTCACACATAATAAACATGTGCGTGAGTTTCAGATGAATTTACAGGTTTAAATATTAATACTAGGTTTACATATGACTCAGTAAAGCCCTGACATTCGGTTCTATTTATTTAATGAATCATAATGCGATCGTATTATTCAATGTGCTATTATTATGTTTGAGATATCAACCACTGGTCGATGACCATAATGTTTGTATAAACTGTAGGTAACAACTGGTAAAATGTACACCTAGGTCATAAAAACCGTAATGATACCTACACTTAAATATTTTCTTCTCAGCCATTTCATTAATTGCTCTTGAGGGAAATCTCCTACCATCCGTTGTCTGATTGCCATTTCGCAAGGATTCCTGGGTAGTTAAAGTGTGCGGAGCCTGCATCTATGCGGGCTTCGCGGAAGACCGCTTCAAGGGTACAAAGGGGGCGCTGCTGAGCACACTTCAGAGCGTTAAAATGATGAATGGGATGGCCTATGGACTCGTAGACTCGGCGAGCACACGCAATTTAAGTCCTCGAGACCGAAAGTCCACATGAAGTGCCCCATTTGGGACAGGGCCTTTGAGTGCACGCAAACTATTCGCGTGGCGGAGTGCACGGCATTTTTTTTAACTCTGCGCATAGCTCTGCATCCAAACATGCACGAGTTCAGGCGATTCTAGCCGAACATGCACGTCTGTGTCGGCATTTGTGTGAAACAGAAGCAGTTTAATGTGAAGTTCAAACAACATCAGGTGCACTTTGACGGAAAATGCTTTTTTTGGAAAAAAATGTTTGCATAGTTTGTCCAAGGCTTCTTATTTGAAGTGCGTTTTATTTTTATTGTATAAAATAGAATTAGAATTAATTTAGATATTAATTATACACTATCTGCCTAAAGTTGTCTTGAGTTTAATGCGTAATACAAAATTAGCATTTTTTCCCAGAAGGAACTAATTCGTTTTTAAGGCCTGATTTGACAATAACAGCCTACATTATTGTTTTGGTTATAGTTAAAATAATAATAATAATAATAATAAAATAAAATTTAAAAAAAGCACTAGAAATGTTGCAATTAACTAAATTCATCAGGAAATGCTTAATGACGAGCGGCAACCTCCCGCTCTCTCTCGTGAAGCCAACAAGGAAGTGTCTAAAACTGCAATTCATCGACTGACCGCTTGAGGCTGGCTGCAAAAGGGAGTCAATCCCATAAGATCCTCATGTTAAAATGCCCACCTTTACAGCAGAAAAAAACATGTTTTTTTTCTGGTTGGTTAAATGATTTTTTTTTGTATATATAGTTTTTTTTTTCATGACAACTGTGAGTGGGGTGAATTTTTTTTATAACTCATCCATTTAAATTATATTAAGCCTTAAAGTTCTGTATAATTAAGGGCATGGCCATTTGAGTGACAGGTGATTTGCTGCTGCTGACACTGCCGTCGAGCTAGGTGGGTGTGCCTACAGCAACCAGCTCCCGCCTTTTTGCCCATTTTCGATTATCCGGGAGAGCCGTGCAGTGAAACGCTGCCAAGATGGCGACCGCCCACTCTGCACACTTTGAGCTTCAAAAACGCTCTTCAGGAGACTACGGGTGACGTCACCGACACTATGTCCATGTTTTTATACAGTCTATGTTAATGACACATTCACACAGAACGTTTTTGCTTTGAAAAACGCGAGACGCGAGGAGTGGAATGGGGTAAAACGGGTTTTAGGTCTAGAGACGCGTTTTAACGTTTTTAGAACGCCGTGTTATGCATGAGACGCTGCAAAAGACTGCATGACGCGAGCGCAACGGGTATACACCTCTGTCTAGCGCTTGTTTACAATGTAAAAAACAATGTAAAAATAGTGCATTGAAATGGAAAAATGCGTTCTGTGGCCCCCAAATGAGTTTTGCCAAAATTTTAAATCTTTACCATGCTAAAACAGACTCAGTTGCTCTCTCTATGCCCCTTATTTACATATCTTTATCTTTTTTTTAATTTTATTATCTGTGTACTGTTGTCTCAGAGTCTGCACTATAAGCTTTTTCTGTCACCAAAACAAATTCCTTGTGTTTTAATAATGTTTTTGTTGTTGTTGTTGTTGTTGTTTTATAATGTCTAAGTTAATACTTGTTCAAAACTAGCACTTTAGCAAAGTTTGTACTATTTTCTGCTTATTTTGAAAAATGTATTTTTGTTCAATAAATGTACTGGCATTATAATATGTTAATATAAAAAATAAATATTTTAAAATACAGAAACAAAAATCATTTTAATAAGTAAACATTCTGAAAGTATTGAAGGTGTCACACCCCTGGACTCATTATGTGTGTTTTTGCCCCTGTGGTTTGTTAATTTGATTCCAGGTGTGTCTAGTTTCTTCCCCATGTGTTCCATGTCCTCATTGATTTGGTTATTCCTCTCACCTGTGTTTCCCCAATTATCTGATGTATAAAGGTCCTAGTCTGTTCAGTCTGTGTTTGTTGGGTCTACAAGTCAGTATGCCTGCCTGCCTGCCTGCCTGCCTGCCTTGTTAGATTTACCCCTGTGTTGGATTAATAAAGACTCTCGATTATTCTCAACTCTGTGTTACTTCTGGCAGTGAAAGTGTGACAGAAGACCCGACCATAACAGTTTAAATTGCGTGTCTATCCTCTGTTTGTTTTCTGGTTTTCCTCAGTCCTTTTTCTTTCTGTTGTGTTATATGGATCCTCTCCTTCGCCCGGAATACCTCCTCCTGTTGGGGCAGGGGGAGAGTTTGCTCGGGACACACACCATACTGTTCTGGTTCATGGCAAGCATCACCAACTACCCGGACGACGCTCCCTGTGCATTCTACGATGCCAGCTTGAACACCGTTGTCAGAGGACGGTCCCTGAGCTAATTTTGCCGCCTTCATGGAGTGGACACTGGCGAGAAATGGTTCTGTTCCCCACCTGTTCCCAGGGATTGATCGCCAGTGCCACTCCCGACCCAGAGCCCAGCCCACGGTACGGAGCATAAGCCCGAGCCCACCGATCATGGAGAGCCAGAGCCCAACCTGTCAGACCAGGTGCCAGAGTTACAGTGCCCACCGCAAGGGAGAAAGACGGTGTGAGTGTGGAGTGCAGCTCTGCCCCCTGCATCGCGGCTGAGGGTGAGCTGGATATGGCGTGGCAAAAGGGACAAAATGAGGAAGTGGATCTCATAGACTGGGAATCGTAACTGGAAGGTGAACTGCCCCCTCTCCTCTATCCGTCTCTGCTGGTCCCGTCCAGCCCTCCTTCGTCCTTGGTTTCCTTGTCCAGCCCTGAGGGGGCTTCCAGTTCTCCAGTGCCTGCTCCTAGAATGTGCCCTCCAGTGCCTGCTCCTAGAATGTGCCTGCTCCTAGAGTGTCCCCTCCCACCCGCTCCTGCCTCCTCCACCGCTGTCGTCTGGCAGCCCCTCTGCTCGCCCTCAGCCCACCATCGCTGCGTTGCGAGCCCTGCAGGACAGCCAACCTCCAGCGTCACTGTGGTCGGAGTTTCCTTAACCTGGACTCTGCCTCGGCCCGTTGACCCGTCGGCTCCACCATGGCTCCTAGCTTCTTCCTCCGCCTGGCTCCCTCGTCCCTCTGGCTCCGCCTTGGGTCTGGCATCGACTGCACCTCAGGACTCCACTCCTCTGGCTTCGCCTCAACCCTCTGGCTCAATAAGGCTCCTTCATCCCCTCGGCTCCACCTCAGTCTTCTATTGCTCTGGCTCCACCGCGGCCTCCCGGATCCACATCTCCGTGTTGGTCGCCAGCACCATCGGTTCCACCTTGGACCTCCGGATCCTCCCCGTCACCCTGGCTCTCTATCTCCACCTCAGCCGTTGGTCGGCCCCCTGGAGTCGGTGGCCTTTCCTCCTCCATGGCTGTGGCCTGGGTCCGGCCTGGGTCCTGCCGGGCTCCTCCTGCTCCAGGTCCCTCCTGTCTCCTCCCTCCATTGTCTCCTCCCTGGCTCCTTCATCTGTGGTCTCTGTCTGCTGGCCCCCTCCTGGGGGTCCGTCCTCCACTGGAACCTCCTCCCAAGTTCCACACATGCCTCCCTCTGTTTCTACGGTGCGAGGTCGCACCTTCCGGGAGGGGGGAGTAATGTCACACCCTTGGACTCATTATGTGTGTTTTTGCCCCTGTGACCCAGTTTCTGCCTCCCGTGGTTTGTTAATTTGATTCCAGGTGTGTCTAGTTTCTTCCCCATGTGTTCCATGTCCCCCATTGATTTAATAATTCCTCTCAGCTGTGTTTTCCCAATTATCTGATGTATAAAGGTCCTAGCCTATTCAGTCGGTGTTTGTTGGGTCTAAAAGTCAGTATGTGTGTCTTCCTCCTGTGTTCCATGTTGGATTTACCCCTGCATTGGATTAAAGACTCTCTCGATTATTCTCGACTCTGTGTTCCTTCTGGCACAGTAGCGTGACAGAAGGAGATCCAATAATAATTTGAATATATCTACAGTAGTAAAAACAAATTATATTTTATGATATGAATAATATGGTTTCATTCTAAACATGGTGATTATATCTAATATGGACACCCAGCATAATATATGATATACCATCTGAATCTAACCATGTCATGTCAACAAATGGAAAAGTCAGCCATCTATTAATTATCATGTTAATTACTGTGTCTTTAGCACCAACACCAGGGGTGCTTTTTACCTCAAATACCATACTTTTATATATTCTTTCGTTATTTAAAAACTGTTGCTTTAATTATCTTAACCAAAACTGAAAACCATAAAGACCTTTGTCTCAAAATATATGCATTAATTTTAGTAATTCTTATTTAAATCTACAACATTTAATCTACAACTTATTTAAATCTACAACAAAAAAACATAAAATATTGGATCAAGTAAGCACAGAATCAACTTTGCGCTGCTACGTGCGATCGTGTCTAGGATCTGACAAATATAGACATGCATCTTGAAAAGCAAATGTTTTGGAAAGTGTTACGCCACATTTTGGGCCATCTAGGGGGTTAGATGAAAATAATATCAAAGGTGCCTTTTACCCCAGGGCGCCTTTAGCCCTGTTGTACCGTACTTTTTCCTACACCCTTTACACAATGAAAGAAGCTCAAAGAGTGGTTCAAATAAATGTAATTTGAAACACAATGGGACAGACAATGGTTCTACACATGGTCGTTGCTAGGGGGCAAAAGGTGGTGACATTTCTAGGGGCTTGAATGGTCCCTCCTTCCGGAACACGTTTTCAAGGGGGCCCACAGCAACAACCTGAACCTGCACTGGGCCCCCGGATACTCCAGCTACAGCCTTGGTTCTATAAAAGATTGGGAGGCCTTCATATTTACAGGGCCCTGATAGTAACAGGAGTGCCAGAGAGCCCTCATAGACCAAGAGCCTTGTTAAAGAGGCATTGTATAGGCTAAGGGACACATATATTCAAGCATAAATAAACATTTGTTTTCAGTGTTTATGGGTTTTTCATACCAAACTGGATCGCGCAACATTAAAGCCCAGGGCCCCCCTGGGCTCTTGGTAGTCAAGGGCCCATGGGCATTGGCCCCATTGGCCTGGTCAGTAATCCATCCCTGCAGGTACCAGTTACTGTACCCGTCCTGATGTAGTGATCCAATATTCAAGTAGTTTCGTATTCTCCTGAATCCTGAACATAAAAACGAAAAATGAAGGCGAATTCTTGATTTTTCGTTTTGTTTGTGCCTTTTTTTTTAATTTTTCAGATATCAATATTAAATTAAAAAACATAATATATGAAGGTACACAGACCCACAATATGCAACGAATATCCAAACTAAAACTAACTTTACAGCTCAGGAAGCACAACAGCAAGGATGACAGAACAGAACATCAGTAAAGACGACAGAACAACAGTAAACAGAGCACATACACATCAACATAATTTATCTGAACAAGAAGGCAATGACTGCAGACAAGGACAAATGAGTAGTACAATGCACAAAACAGTCGGTTGATTTTTGGCACAATACCTGTGAGTGTGAAATGACTCCCTCTGCTGTCAGTCAGAATTACAGCAGTTGTCGTGCTGTTTTGCAGCAGTGTGGCATGAGAGCGTACTATTTGCTTTCCGGCAGTGTGCCATTGCTGGAGGAAGATGCGGAGGAAGATGTCTGAATCTCATGCCGAGGCGGGAAACGAGATGCCGAATAACAAAAAACTGAAATTAAGCAGTGATGAAAACAGCAACCCTGATCTGTCTGGAGACGACAATGTACGTTAATTGTGTGCTGAATGTGTTTAGTATGTGTATTTTTGCAGCTGCTCATGAGTGAAGTTTCTCTTTGTCTCTTATCGCGTGTTTCTTATTAGCGCTAAATTCTCATTCGTTTTCGCTGCTCAGTGTTTTTCATCATGATTTAATGTACATTTAACATGCCCTGTATTGTTATGTTATTAGACACACACACACACGTGTGATTGTGTCATTGTCAAAGAAGAACCATCAGTATAATCTGACTACCTTCACATTAGTGTAGTTTTATGATTGATGATTATTAAAACCAATAATAATAATAATAATAATAATAATAATAATATAAAGCATGATCGATTTCTGTTAAGAGTTTTGTGTGAATACATTTGTTTCTGCCTCCATTATGTGATCTGCTCTGGATCATTGTCTAAATTAACAGAGTTTATTAAGTTTTGCTCACATTGGCTAAAGTGTGTTAATTCATTGTTTAACAATCAAATGTTTTCATTTTTCCAGGATGATGCTGTCAGCATTGAAAGTGGCACCAACATGGAGCGACCCGACACCCCCACAAACACAGCCAATGCCCCGGGCAGGAAGAGCTGGGGCAAAGGCAAGTGGAAGTCCAAGAAATGCAAATATTCCTTCAAGTGTGTCAACAGTCTGAGGGTAAGAACAGAGATTGTCTTATTGGGAGATGCGAGGGTCTGTAGTACTTACCACTGGAAAAAGCGTAACGGCTAACTTGGATCATGTGTGGCACATCAGCCAATCATACAATGGCCTCTGGTCTCCTTCCCTGCATACCACCAAAGCAGAAGCTTTAGCATTAGCCGTTACGCTTTTTTGGCTTAAGGTTGCAGGCTTGCCTTCCTGTGGCTTCTGTAAAAAAGCCTGTGGTGTTTGTGTAGTGTATACTTGTGATGTAATTGACAGTGATTTGTGTGACGTGCAGGAGGATCACGGGCAGCCTTTATTTGGAGTGCAGTTTAACTGGCACAGTAAAGAAGGAGACCCGCTGGTGTTTGCAACCGTTGGAAGCAACAGAGTGAGTGTAACTCAAAAGACTGTTAATCGTTATTCATTAAACACACTCATGATTCTGCAGATTCCTTCATGTTTGGTGTATCATTTTTTTGCAGGTCACTTTATATGAGTGTCATTCTCAAGGAGAGATTCGTCTCCTGCAGTCATATGTAGATGCTGATGTATCCTTTTCAGACAAGGAGAATAAACTCGTTAGATGGTTGGGTTTTATCTTGGAGCAATGTCATTCTGTCTCTTTAGATCTGCCGCTGCAGTTTTGGGCTACTGTCTTTTGTTATTCCCTTGATTGTTGCACTGCCTAGGCAGATGAAAACTTCTACACTTGTGCTTGGACATTTGACACGAGCACAAGTCACCCACTGCTGGCCGTGGCGGGGTCGCGCGGCATCATTCGCATCATCAACCACATCACCATGCAGTGTGTCAAAGTGAGTTTTTGAAGTTGCCGCAAAGAATTGAATGTCAATGCATATTGAATTGCTATTGATCGAAACAACCTTACCTGCATTAGTGTGTGTCTGGTGCTACTTCAAACATGTTTACGCTGATTTTTTTCATTTTATCTGCAGCATTATGTCGGCCATGGTAATGCAATCAATGAACTCAAATTTCATCCGAGGGATCCAAACCTTTTGCTGTCAGTCAGTAAAGGTAATGACCTCAAACCTTCTACAGACCAACACATGCAGCGTTTAGAGCATGTTATTTCATAATTTGCTGTGTGTTTATCAGATCATGCACTGCGCCTTTGGAACATTCAGACAGACACTCTGGTGGCCATCTTTGGAGGCGTTGAAGGCCATCGTGATGAGGTCTTGAGTGCGGTGAGTTTAATGAGGCTTTGGCTGGTTGATATTGAACGTCATTCATGGAGTATCATTGGTATTCTTGATCAGATTCACTTTTGTCACACTGCAGTTTGATTGTAATCATTGTAGTGCTTGTCTAATTGTAATAAACACATCTGCTCATACACAATTTCTCAAACTGGGGTTCATGAGTACAAAAAAAGTAAATTGTCACAAAAGGCAGATGAAAAGTGTCTTTTTGTCACAAAATGCTTCTGTTGTGTTTTTAGGATTTTGACCTTCTTGGTGAGAAGATCATGTCCTGTGGGATGGATCATTCCTTGAAACTGTGGAGAATCAACTCTGAGAGGATGCAGAAAGCAATACGTGGTTCATATGAGTATAACCCCAGCAAAACCAACCGGTGAGTCCTCACTAATGCTGTTCAGTCAGGCTCCTGATGGATTGTTCAGCAGTCTGTGTGTTTAGCATGTGGATTTAACAAGTCTTTTCACCATACATTTTCAGGCCTTTTGTGTCTCAGAAGATTCACTTCCCAGACTTTTCCACACGAGACATTCACAGGAACTATGTGGACTGTGTCCGCTGGCTTGGTGATTTGATTCTTTCAAAGGTACTTTCTGTAGCACAAGAGCCAACAGCATTTTAAGTCATTATTAGTTACTCCGTAATAATGCTAATCATTTGTTAACTCACCATCATTCTTTTTCTTGTTTGGTCATATTTTGTAGTCATGTGAAAATGCTATTGTGTGTTGGAAACCTGGGAAAATGGAAGACGATATTGACCACATCAAACCGAATGAGTCTAATGTGACCATTCTGGGCCGCTTTGATTACAGTCAGTGTGACATTTGGTACATGCGTTTCTCAATGGACTTCTGGCAGAAGGTATGAGGTTCTTGATAGACATTTAGTTTCAATGTGCTTTGGTCTAGATGTGAACTGTAGGCTACTGACAATAAAACAAGGCACTAACAGACAGTCATTAAATAGCATTAGTAAGAACATCTTATGTTACCACATGAATTAAGAGTATGTATCTTCATTTTCTCAGATGTTAGCTCTTGGAAATCAAGTCGGGAAGCTCTATGTTTGGGACCTGGAAGTAGAAGATCCTCATAAAGCAAAGTAAAATTCCATGTTTGACAGGCATTTGTGCTTGAACTATCCACAACACTGTATTCAGCTTAACTTACCAGCATTGTACTTTATTTTTATTCTGCCTTCTGTTTTGCATTCAGGTGTACCACGCTTACCCTCCCTAAATGCACGTCGGCCATCAGACAGACCAGTTTCAGCAGGGACAGCAGTATTCTTATTGCAGTGTGTGATGACGCATCAATCTGGCGCTGGGACCGACTGCGCTGATTTTTTTAATATCAATGATTGTTGAAATGATTGACCATCAGGTTCTGTAGTCTTTGCTTTTGCCTTTATCTTGATTTTGCTTTTGTCTTTTGCTTTTTTCTTTGCCATTCTCTTGTCTGACTTTAATAAAATCTATTTTTCTAATCTATTTCTTTCTCTGGTTTTCAAATCCATTAAAAATTGTTGTGAAATTGTTCACTTAAACCCAACACTTTTTCACACTGATGGTGATCAGCAGTGAGCAAGTATTCACTAATTCACCAGATTTAAAGGGGACCTATTATGCAAAATTCACTTTTATAAGATGTTTGAACACAGATATGTATCCACAGTGTGTAAACAACCAACCTATAATGGTAAGAAATCCACACATTCCTTTTTTTATGATCTCCATAAATTGTAAACGGTCTCTCCAAATGAGTGGTTCCAGTTTTCCCCATAAGAGTAGGGGAAGCCCCACCCACGACTGGTGATGATCTGCCCTATTAGAATAGATTGGACCCTGAGAGAGCCACACACAGTACACCATGTTTTTATCATCGCTAGAGCAGCTAATGATAATGTCTCTGCTAAGGAAACATTGTAAGTGGGACCTGTACCATGAATCAGGATAAGCTAGCCAGGTATGTTTCAGTTTAGATTTTGCACCAATCCTGGGTTTTAGATACAATGAAAGTGGCTTGGATTGGCTTGCCATAGTAACATACACTTCACAGCTAACCTGCTCCTGAGCAGGTTATGTTCTGGGTAAGGGATCTAAAAACTGAAATTAGACCAATCAGATTTGAGCAATGTGACACATGCCTAAAAAGTCACTTAATAAAATTAAAGGTCACTAGTAAAATGGATTGTATTCCTTACTTCTAAACAAAGGTACAAAAGCTGTCACTGGGGCGGTACCCATTCAAAAGGTACACTTTTGTACCTATTAGGTTCTAATATATACACTTGGGTAAGTACTAATATGTACCTTTAAAGTACCAAAATGGACCCTTTCGGTACAAATATGTACCTTTTGAAAAGTTACCGCCCCAGTGACAGCTGTTGTACCTTTATTTCTGAGAATGTACTTTTCCACAAATGACAAGAAAGGCTGCCAGATTACATAGGTTAGATTTCTGGGTAGAGCCTTGAAGAGAGTATCTTATTTTTCCAGTTTAAGATATTGCATGTTCTCTTTAATGAAGGAAAGCAGGGGGAAGGAGGTCTTTCCATTTAAACCATGAATCTTCTAGCAAGTAGCAAAAGGCCAAAATTTTTATAAGCATAGCTACTTGTGCACGTTTTGTGCTGTAACATCAAATATAGCAATAAAAGGAGATGGTATCTTGGCAAACTTATTTCTGAAAATGCATCAAAAATCAATTTCCAGTATACAAACTTGGGCATGTCCAGAACATACAGTAAATCTGCTAACCAATTCATCAAAAGATGCAAAAGTATTATCTATATAAAGATCTTATAATATATAGATCCCACACTTAGCCCAAATATCAAAGGCTTTGTCCACTATTGAAGAAGTAAACATATGGTTTTTACTTAAGTGGGCATGTAAGGATGCACCATACAGTCCGAGATTCTACTTAACTTACTTTATTCTACTTTTTATCCATCGTCGTCTGATTGCATGTATAGCTTGACATAATTAACTGCACTTTAAGCTTTTGTAAAATTAAAAATGAAAAACTGTATAGTACCAAAGACGAACGGTGTTAAAATGTGAAATTCTGGAGTGAACATAAGATGGCGTCATCTGGGAACATAATCATGTGTGCCATTAATATACTGTCCAGAGGTAGCAATTGGTCAGCAGGTGGACCAGCAGACCCAGTGCTTGAGGGGTCACAGCAGCCAGATGTGGATCCAGACAATTGTGCTGGGGCTGGAGTGGGAGGAAGCATAGGAAAGAAATGCACAAGTGGATGAGGCGAGTGTTTAGAGAGCTCTCTCTGCCTGATATTAAAATAATTGATTCACCTTTGGATGTGGTTTTGGCTAGGCCAGTTCCTGTTCTGTAACATGTAAAATGGGAACATGAAAGGAATATTCTGAAAGTAACTCATGGACACACCCTAAAATCATAATATTGTCTTATTCAGAATAAGGTAAATAATTAGATTACTGATGTCCATGTAAACATACACACAACACAGGACTAATGGTAGCGTTCAACTTTTCTTCTCAGAACAAATCGATTTTCCAGATTTCCCCAAAAGTCGGAAGGGAGCTTCATCAGGGAGAAAAAAAAAAAAAAAAAAAACACACACCACACACACTCACCACTTTGCACCAGTCTTCTGTTGTCCAATCCTTGTACTTCCTGCAGAATTTCAGTCTGTCCTTGACATTTTTCTTGGAGAGAAGTGGCTTCTTTGCTGCCCTTATTCGCCTCACTGTGTGTGCAGATGCTCTCACACCAATCTGCTACCATTCCTGGGCAAGCTCTGCACTGGTTGTGACACAATTCCATAGCTGACTCCTTGCATGTAAGGCCATTTTAATGCAACGCGCTGATGGCTGTATGTGTATCTTTGGAGATAACCATTGCTAACAAGAACACAATGATTGTAAGCGCTTCTTCCCTCCTATTATAGCAATCAGTCTGCTCTTACAAATTTATTTGGTATGATAGTGCTTTCACCTGACTAGTACTCAGTCACACTTTCACATGTGCCGCTGATATGATAAGTCAATTAGCTGGTAATTTTGTGTCAGGACAAAAAAAAAAACAGCTAGTTTTTATTTTTTATTTATTTTGTTTTAAATTATTTATTTTTTTGTGAAAAGTTTATTTTTTGGCCAATGAAGCTTTTAGCAATCATTTATGCATCTGATCACTCTACACAATAATCTAGAATGATGTGAATGAACACCACAACAACTTAAGCAGCAAACTTCGCAAAACACAAAATTTCTGCCAAAACTTTTGGCCATGACTGTATGTTAATACACTGTGTGTGTGTATTGTCCATATCTCAGAAGATCAAAGTGTCAGAGGTTCTTTGAGTCTTACACTAGCTACATGTGACAGCTGCCGTTGACAAGCGGCAATAACGTTTGTAAGGCTTAGTTCACACTACAGGACTTTAAACGTTGACAGATCGCTGTGCTGTTCAGACTACATGACTTGATTGTCTTTCTTGAAGTCGTTGTTGTGTTCACACTCCACGACACTGAGAACAATATCTCTGGCCTAGTCACTAACAACATGATACACTGGAGTGTCGAATAGCTGAGCTGGCACAAATATATCTGCACCTGTACGAACCCTCTCGGAGAGAGTTTTTAGATTTTGAGAGAGAGTTTTTTTTTTATAGAGAGATTTTTGTGTAGCTTGGTGTCAACGACCTGAAATTATGCAAAAAGTGACACAGAGAAACATCTGAGACTTTTCCAAAGCCATGAAAAGAATGAAAGGAAAGAAATGCCAAATGAACATAATAAACCTTTGTTTTTATCGAAAGTAAATCATTACACCACATAAAATATAAAAAGGTGTAACAATTTATCCAGTTTAATAAAATAAATGAACACCAATAAAATAAAGTAACAAACTGACTCCAATATTTTTTTTCCACATCATGCTAAAGTTTTACAGACAATGAGACTAACTAAAAAATAAAGATGGCATCTGAAAGTTGCGGTCGGTGGTCAGTTTGTGTGTAAATGTACATTTTTGATCTATGTTTTCCACTTTTGGTGTCATTTATTTAATTTTTTTATATTTTATTTATTTACATTTTCAAATTAAACGACAAACAAACAAACAAACAGGGCCCAGATGCAGTTATTGCCAGTTGTTACAGTCACATTTAGTACAGCGGTGGGAGGAAAGGTTGTTGATACAGGAACACAATTAGTTTACTATATTTTAGTTTTTTCAAAATGAGTTAGGAATGGATTGCAAGAACGGGAAAATGTGTCCATTTGACTAATGCGAAGTTTTTCCATTTGTATTATGGATAGCATATCGATTATCCATGCCTGAAAGGAGGAAGGAGAGGGAGACTTCCATTCCTTCAATATCAGTCTCTTGGCAACTATCAATTCCAGTTCCAATGGTTACTTTTGGTGTCATTTCTAGCGAGAAATTACTGTTGCAATAGTTCAATATTCACTTAGTTAACACCAAAGCTAGTGATGGAAAAATTAAGCTTTGCGAAGAAGCTTTCCCCTCAACTGTATCGTAAAATAAAAATTTCATTACTCAAGCTTTTAAAGACGGTGCACACTAATGACATCTTGTGGTCAAAATGTGGAAAAAGCTGCCTTTGCGTCACAGGAGGGTGCAGACCTGGAGCAGGCAGATTTATGGCCCAGAAAGTTTTACGCCCCTGTTGTTCCTGATGCATCCAGGAAGGGGAGGAGGATCCGCGGCGAAATGATTAAACCGACGCTCAAAACTTCATTAATAACTGTCCCGTCCATAGATATTGACTAATTGAGAGGTTTTGTGTGTGTGTGTGTGTGTGTGTGTGTGTGTGTGAATTTAAATATAAACATTAAGATATCAAATGATCTGCACTACTGATTAAAATATCTGAAAATATTCACTGTTGGTCTATATACATTGCAGTCTACAGGAGACAACTGAATGATATACATCTCAATAAATTATAATGTCGTAGAAAAGTTCACTTATTTCAGTAATTCAACTTAAATTGTGAAACTTTTGTATAAATAAATTCAGTGCACACAGACTGAAGTAGTTTAAGTCTTTGGTTCTTCTAATTGTGATGATTTTGGCTCACAACCACCAATTCACTATCTCAACAAATTAGAATACTTCATAAGACCTATATTCACTGAAATAAGTGAATCTTATCATATCCAAAAACTCGATCACTCTGCTGTTATTTAATAGATTAACGTAAATGCACTGGAATTTTATTGAATAGTACGTGGAGACACGTTTTTCATATTAATCAAGGATTTATTGACTTTTAATGCACCTTATTTCAACATGTACAGAAATACGTGCTTTCATATGTCCTTTAGTTATGATTATTTCATTTATTCACTATACTATTTATTATTAATGTCTCATTTCAGTTTTAGTTTGGCTCTAGTTTTGTATTTATTCCAGTTTATATGAAAAGGTTCATGTAGCCTGGATTAAAGTTCATAAACAGAATAAATACTTTTCCCTGAACACGTTAAAAATAAGTTTGAAAAAGTTGTGGGAAGCGTGGTGGTGGTGAAGCTGAAGGCGAGCGACTGTGGTGCTGCAGTTCGTTTATAGCCTAAGTTTAGCTTTTAGGTTCTGGACCTTTTATTTAGGCTTCTAATTTCATCAAAGTTATACTATTTTGTGGAGATTATCCTGATGGACAAAACATGTAAGTTTAACGAACTATGGTTGAACATAGAGCTTTTTTTTTGCGATAATCCAAAAACCTATAGGTTTTTTGTCAAGGGAACCAGTGTCATGCTAACAGCCAATCCGCCTACAAAGTGACTTCATAGTTCCCCCACTCTATCAAACCCTGCGTTCCATTCGGAAGGGCTCATCCCTATGCCCTAATCCCTTCAAAGTGTTAACCCTCCGGAGTGAGAGCTTTGAAGGATTGAAGGGTGTAGGGGACCAAACAACTGTTTCTTGTAGTGCCCTTCTGCGTCATCATCATGTGCCCACACGGAGGCGGCGTCATCATGCAAAGAATCTGTGCAAAGGATCATGGGAGCCCAAAGTGTCCATCAGTTATACCCTTTGAAGTGGCCAGTTTTGAGCACTTCAATATGGCGGCCATGATTGTTTTCACTCCAAAGTGCCCTTCGGAGGGCGATATATCCCATTTGGAAAGCACCGATAGACCATAGAATACACTCTTCTTCTTCTTGACTCTTCTGTAGTTACATCGTGTACTAAGACCGACGGAAAATGAAAAGTTGCAGATTTCTAGGCTGATATGGCTAGGAACTATAGTCTCATTCTGGCGTAATAAACAAGGAACTTTGCTGCCGTACCATGGGTGCAGCAGGCACAATGTTATTACGTAGCGCCTGAAAATAGGCTTATTGGAAGTTACCTAGCTGGGACTATTTTCAGGCGCTGCATAATATCATTGTGCACAGTGTATCAATTTGTTCTTCGATTTCGTTTGAAATATATCGGGGCCTTAATTTGGACAACTTCAAGTAACGCCCCCTTCTTCAAGTTATGCCCCCTTCCAGTTATGCCCCTCTCTTGCAGTCTGTAGAAAGGTTACAGCCCCGCTGGTGGCCGTGCCACAGATGAAGGTGCTGTGTGCATCAGCTCTGAGTCTTACTTGCTTCTTGCTTCGGTATCCCATTATGAACTGCATTATATCACCAGGATGATAATCCTCTGGTGTAAAGTGACCGCTAAATTACACACCACCGCGTTTCTCGAAGCAGATGCATTAGTGAAATCCCATCTCTTCTCCTGCCTGGAAGATGCAGTCCTTTTTTGTGTTAGGAAACCTGTGGACTCGATGTCCTGACAGGCTGGAGTTAGTGCAACCTCCACAAACACAATAATTTACCATGACGATGATAAATTGAAATAAAAATAACTACTGAAAATACACTAGCTGCGGCCCAAATGACGCACTATACACTATGCACTCATACACTATGTACTTATGCACTATGTACTCAACCATGTAGTGTACGAATTATATAAGGTTATTTTGTCATTCATAATCGGAGTCTGTTAGCCTCTCCCCCTTCGCTACGTAATTAAAGCTGCAACAGTTGAGTGCATGAAGTGTCCAACATTCCATACTTTGTTTTTTCGGTTATTTAAGTGCATCATCTAGGTATTTAAAGTGCAAAGTGCTTTTTATTTTTGGAATTTTCAGTGTGAAAGCATTACTTGCACTATTTATACTAAAAAACGTCACAGAATAGTGCATAAGTACGCGATTTGGGATGCACCTACTGACTCACACCCGCTCAAAGCAGAGCGTGGCACAAGACTCCCTCTCATGACATAATATGACGCAATGTTAGAAAAAAAAGTGTTTTTTGAGAACTGTCAAGGAATCTGTCACTTTTTCTTCTAAAATTTTGTGCCCTCACATCTTGTAAAACATTTTCAAATCCTGCATTAACGGTTCATATGGTATTTTCATACAAGGTTATAAATTAATTTGTAAAAAATAAATGAAAAATTAACCTGCAATATGCACTTTAAGTAAAAAAAATTCTGTAGAAGTGTAAAGAATTAAAAAAACATTCATGTTGTCATGTTCTGACCATAAAGAGTAGTTTAAAATATGGATGTACGATACCATTTTGTCAGAACTGATCAAATCTGATACCAAAAATTCTGAGTATTGGCCGATCCTAATACCGATCCAATTCACTCTCGTTACTTGAATGCAACACACAGTTTGAATACTAAATGGAGGATGACAGACAACTGTAGAGGAGAGAAGAGTTTATGTGAATTTTAATTTAATAACTTAAATATTCATCTGTACCTCACTTTAAACTATGGAATGACTTCAGAACACCTGGAATATAGTGCACGAAAACTTTAAGGTGCTTTATAATGTTTTTGTGTCCTTAGTGGGGCTTAACAATAACATAATAGTATATGCACATCAGCTTTGGATTGGTCTCATCTGACCAATTCTCTGATCCGCAGAAAATGGCAGTATCCGAGCTGATCCCAATACTGAGTATTGGATTGACACAACCCAGTTTAAAACCACAATTAATGGTCTGGTTTCTACATCTTTCACTTAAAAATCTGCCTTTAAACTTGAAAGAAATAATTATAATAATTAATTAATCATTATTATATAATAATTAATAATTAATCATGACAATTATCGATATCACCTGATATGAAACAATTTCAGCCCAGCCCTAATGAAGATTTTTACAGTTCACACAGAAGATGCTGGAGAGTTTGTACAACTTCATCTAATCTTTTGCACTGTCACAATCACAGATGACACCAAACCCTTCAGAGATGTATGTTCCTGCGAGCTCCATCCTGAAATGGTCAGTGATCTTTTGACAAAAAAGCGACATGCCAGCAAATGTTTGTTTATGTTTAGAGACATTATTCTGTCCTTTTCACAGGTATGAAAACTTTCAGAGGCGAAGTATGCAGAATCAAAACTTCTGGAAGACATGACATGCTTATGTTGTGTTTTTAACAGTTCGATCCATTACTTCATGAAGAAGAATATAATTAATTTAATATTCAGTTTTAATTTCCATGAAGCGTTTCACCTTATCAAGTATCTTTTTCTTATAATAAATATTGCCTGGCACATCATTCATTTATTTGCTGAAAACATTTTTTATAAGGTGCTGAAGTCATAATTAATAAAATCTTTTGTTGATACATTTTATTAGTTATGTTTATTTTTTTCCCAGGATTTTTGAAGCAGTTTTAGAGAAATGTGACGTCAAAATGATGATCATCATTTAGCCGGTGCAGACGGCAGATTCTGTTCTATTATTTCTTTCAACATTTATATTTTTAATGTAATCTGATATTTGTACGCTGATGAAATCTACCTGTTGTTGTTCATCAGAGTGCTTAAGATGAAGCTCTTTTCTATTAGTAAAAACGTCACATCAAATAACACATGAACAAAGGTTATATTTTAAGACAAGAACAGCTGAATTTAGCTTGTTCTGTGTATGTTTGAATAGAGAGTTCACAGTATTTACTGTAGTTAAGGCGGTTGGGAGGCGCGTCTATAGCAACAGATTTGCAGACACGATCACGAGCCCAACACGATGCATCTTTACTTTTATTAGCAGGAGCACCGGTTGTTCTACACTTCTACAGATATACTGAGTGTGTACACTTAAGTATTGCCTTCTGCTTTTGTCATGATGGTTCAAATTGCAATTTCTGAATATGAACGCAATCATCTGTCGACTCTTTCGAGACTTTCCGACGATGGTAAGTTCTACCTAATCATAACTACTGGATTAACAATAATAAATGTATAAAATATAAACATGCGTCTGCATCGAGCGAGACGGTCACATTTCCCGCGTTTTGCCTGTTTTCATTCCTCGCAGATATCGATCATATTTGGTCGCGTGTGTCTTCTTTTATTGAGAAACAGATGTTCATGCGAAAGGTACGAACGAACCATTGAACTCTGACTGTCCGGGTTATGAGTGTATGAGATTATTAGGTTCTTCTTTTTTCTCATCTAATATGCTCATTGTTTTAATGTGTGTAAACGTGAATTACAACGTCTTCATTGCGCATTCCTGTTGAGATTCTGTAATCGTGTGTTTTAGGGGGTTTATATCTTCGGTTTAGGAACTTTCACCTTCTGCCAGCAGAAACTGAACCTCGGGAGCAAACATATTCTCATACAGAGACCCATTTTCATCCTGTCAGAGAAGCTCTCTCAATATTATGGATTTAAACAGATCAAACAACTGGCTACAGGTCAGAACAAACCAGCCGAACAATAATTGCTGTTCATATATGCATTTAGCTACTATAAATGAAGCTCATACATATCCTATAATAGCACAGAAGTTGGGCATTGTTGACTAAATTTGTTTTACATAACCCTACTAACTCTTTTGATTTAAATGTGTCCAAATGTTTGGCATGTAGTGTAAATGTCATGAAACTAATGTGTCTGGTCAGATGTGCCGGTGGTGCCACTCAACTTCTCGGCTCTGAGTGCGGAGAGCCCTTATAAGCGAGACATTGTGGAGGGGTGCGTGCGTGAAACTGTTCATCTGCTGCTCCGTGCCGCATCAACGCGACAGTCTGTCTTTCATACTTTTCCTGGGATCGGAATTCTTACATTCCGGGAAAGCCGAGTAAAGGTGCTGTTCTACCCTGATTTTATATCAGCCTTAGACAGCACTGGGAAACTTTCATCAGCTTTAACCAACGTGAGTCACAGTGACTGAGACTGAGTATGTTTGAACTTGATGAAATCAGTTTAACTGTACTGTGTTGATTTGCAGAGACCGGAAACAAGTAAATCTAGTGTATCAGAGAGACTCTGCAATAAGCCGCCGCGACCTGCAACCATTAGTGGCATCACAATTCCCAGAATATCTGCAGGAGAACCACTGAGAAAAGAGCCATGGACTGAGCTGTCAGGTTTCCATCAGACTGATGATGATGATGATGATTTGTGGGGTTTGTAATAAGGAGATCTGGGGTCATGATTACAGTTTGAATAAATTCAGAATAACCAAACTATGGTACTTTTGTAAAGAATTGCTACAACAGGGCCGGCGCCAAGGGGAGGCATTTGTGGGCCTTGCCCTCAAAGGGAGTTACTGTAAGCCCCCCACCCTCCTCTCCTCTCCCCTCCTTGCTGAATGTGATAGATTTCGAAAGTGAAAGAAAAAAAAAAAAAAAAAGTTCATACGAAAGCAAATTCAGACGATAGCCAATTGCACGCTTCCCACCAGAACCCCCACCCATCTAATGCTCAATTTGATTTCAGCCACTCTAGAAATATAGATTAAACAAATATAAAAGAAATATTAAACACCCCCCACAGCCCCTCCCCCCCAGATGTAGGTGCCCTGGCCCCGGCTCTGCTATAACAACTGTATTACACTCACTCTTATTTAATATCTGCAACAGAGAATCAGCAGCAAGCAGACAGAGCGACTGTGATTGACCTCACAGATGGGTTGAAAGACAAACGTCTGTCAAACACTGACAGGTAGATTTTAACAGAAGACTAGGATAGAGATAAATATCCAGCTGGCCCAACATTATAAATATCATCATTATAATATTATCCACTGACTTAAAACTAAATTTAAATAGATAATACATTCACAGAAACTGGATCACAGAAACACATCACAGAAACAGTCCAATCTTTGTTAAAAATCCTCCTGGGTGGGAAAACTAGTTAAAAATCTCTGAATTTCCTGGGTGATACAGCTCTTTCCTCATAGGGTGATTTGTGTTCATTCAGAGTTGCCTAACAGCATCATGACTGATGAAGGAAAAGGCACTCAGATATATCATATGACTAACCCTCTCAAAGACGCTCAGAATAGAGGCTTTATGTTACCGCGCCATTCATGTCCACAAGCTCTGAAAGAGAAAGTTGTCATTGGGTGTTATGTAAGACCAGCTTGTCTAACTGAAATGTGAGCTTTTAACAGTGCAACTGCTTCAGTGGAACTCACAGAGGATGGAGCTTGTTTCATCTCTCAGTAGAAAAGCATTAAACATTCAAACGCCCCTCATAGTGTCGTATCACCATGTGTGACAAATGGAATTGAGCTTCAGATTTGGATTTAAGAATTAATGTTTATTTTATTTGGCCTAGCGGTCTTATGGTAAAATTCTAATGATAATAATCAAGTATATTATTAATGATATATGCATTACTAAGTCACTATAACAGCTGTGTTAGGTACTTATTTAATTGTATCACCCAACAGACAGACTGAATGGATTTTTAAAGTATCTGCCTTTCTCTATTCCTGCTTCAACAGTTTTTGTTTGTATTTGTTTTTATATAAAGAATGCAGGAGTGTTAGATTATCAGGACAAATCTGACACTTTCTCTTTGTCATAACACAGAGATGGCGATGTCTCATGGCCACCAGGTGGCGCCATCAACATCATGACAGTAAAGAGGAGTGCCACAGATGTGAATCTGATGTGTTGTGACCACAGACGGGCCGGACAGGTGAGCCTTCATCACGTCCATTCTTTGCGTTTGTCGCTTTTAGGTCTTGAAATCAAGTTTGGGCTTATTGAGACATGGATCTTGTGTGTTTCACAGGAGTTGTGTTATGTCTGCATGCAGAGAGCACAGAGAAATGTTCCTTTATACCAGTCTGATGAGAGGAGGAAAGCAGAGCAGGAGCAAGAACGAGTTTTAATGCTTCATGAACATCAGAAAGATCTACTGTATTTCCAGAAAGAAGAGGTGCCTAAACTAACACAATCATTTACTAAAGGGCTCATTTCAGTAGGAATCACGTTATACTGCTATAAAACTTATACTTGACCTGACATTGTGAGCACAGCACATTTGAGGGTTAGCATGACAGATGCAGTGATCAGGTGTGTTTCCATCACTGACAGATGGACAAACAGAAGAAGTGGGAAGACAGTCAGAAGGTAGCAATGTTTAATCTCGGTGTTGCAGAAGCTCAGAGAAACAAAAAGGCGGCCGCATACAGCCAATCACACGTGAGTCTAAACATGCTGTTCAGGACGTCAGCTGGATCTGTGTGTTTTATTGTTTCTCTGGTTATGTGATGTGTGGGCTTTTAGGGCTCGTACATCTTTGCGGGTCGACCCTGTACTCCAGACCGTCTGCCGCAGCAGAGACACTACATGCAGGAGCTGATGCAGGAGGCTGCCAGACGCAGACAGATGCAGTCGCAGATGCAACAGGAACAACAGCGAGTAAACAAACTGCATCTGCTGCAGCTTACTGAAGAGTGAGCACATTTACTTCCTGTGTGTCATCATCTCAACACTGTATGAATATGTGATTAAAGATGATGTGATTTTATGTTTGTTTTATGTGATGTTTGCATCAGGATTGCGTTAAAACAATCTCAGCAGCTTCATGAGAAACATGAGATGGCCAAGAAGTATCGAAAGGCACTTGAAGCACAAGTGAGTGATTTAATGTATTAAGTTTGTGCAGGAGATTAAGTAAAAACTGCTTAATATATGTCTGGTGAATTTGCTGAAAAATAACAATTTGGACTGCTCTATGTCTAAACATAAAAATGGTGAAAGAAACAGTGATAACTAGAATGAACACTGACAGCTGAGTGCGTAATTCGCTCCTTAAACATTTGTTCATTTAGCAAACTTATGAATGAGAACAATTTCAAGCCAAAAGGGAAGATGATAGATGTAATTCCCATCAGTGTTTCCTCGAGATTCTGGGTTTTTGTGCAAATTAACATTCAATTGTTTTTTTTGTTTTTTTACCTCTCTAGAATAGCACTCTCCTTTTTAGAAGTATTGTTTTTCAACCCCCTTCACCTTATCACCCATCCAACATGTCAGTCACAAATACAGGTCCTTCTCAAAAAATTAGCATATTGTGAAAAAGTTCATTATTTTCCATAATGTAATGATAAAAATTAAACTTTCATATATTTTAGATTCATTGCACACCAACTGAAATATTTCAGGTCTTTTATTGTTTTAATACTGATGATTTTGGCATACAGCTCATGAAAACCCAAAATTCCTATCTAAAAAAATTAGCATATCATGAAAAGGTTCTCTAAACAAGCTATTAACCTAATCATCTGAATCAACTAATTAACTCTAAACACCTGCAAAAGATTCCTGAGGCTTTTAAAAACTCCCAGCCTGGTTCATTACTCAAAACCGCAATCATGGGTAAGACTGCCGACCTGACTGCTGTCCAGAAGGCCATCATTGACACCCTCAAGCGAGAGGGTAAGACACAGAAAGAAATTTCTGAACGAATAGGCTGTTCCCAGAGTGCTGTATCAAGGCACCTCAGTGGGGAAGTCTGTGGGAAGGAAAAAGTGTGGCAAAAAACGCTGCACAACGAGAAGAGGTGACCGGACCCTGAGGAAGATTGTGGAGAAGGACCGATTCCAGACCTTGGGGGACCTGCGGAAGCAGTGGACTGAGTCTGGAGTAGAATCATCCAGAGCCACCGTGCACAGGCGTGTGCTTTTGAACCAGAAACAGCGGCAGAAGTGCCTGACCTGGGCTACAGAGAAGCAGCACTGGACTGTTGCTCAGTGGTCCAGAGTTTTTTATTCGGATGAAAGCAAATTTTGCATGTCATTCGGAAATCAAGGTGCCAGAGAAGGAAATGCCAAAATGCCTGAAGTCCAGTGTCAAGTATCCACAGTCAGTGATGGTCTGGGGTGCCATGTCAGCTGCTGGAGTTGGTCCACTGTGTTTTATCAAGGGCAGGGTCAATGCAGCTAGCTATCAGGAGATTTTGGAGCACTTCATGCTTCCATCTGCTGAAAAACTTTATGGAGATGAAGATTTCGTTTTTCAGCACGACCTGGCACCTGCTCACAGTGCCAAAACCACTGGTAAATGGTTTACTGAACATGGTATTACTGTGCTCAATTGGCCTGCCAACTCTCCTGACCTGAACCCCATAGAGAATCTGTGGGATATTGTGAAGAGAAAGTTGAGAGACGCAAGACCCAACACTCTGGATGAGCTTAAGGCTGCTATCGAAGCACCTGGGCCTCCATAACCCCTCAGCAGAGTCACAGGCTGATTGCCTCCATGCCACGCATCTTGATGAGCTTAAGGCCGCAATCGAGATTCCCGACCAAGTATTGAGTGCATAACTGAACATAATTATTTGAAGGTTGACTTTTTTTGTATTAAAAAACACTTTTCTTTTATTGGTCGGATGAAATATGCTAATTTTTTTTGAGATAGGAATTTTGGGTTTTCATGAGCTGTATGCCAAAATCATCAGTATTAAAACAATAAAAGACCTGAAATATTTCAGTTGGTGTGCAATGAATCTAAAATATATGAAAGTTTAATTTTTATCATTACATTATGGAAAATAATGAACTTTTTCACAATATGCTAATTTTTTGAGAAGGACCTGTATATGTTGATTGCTAGAATCAAAAAAACAAAACAAAAAAAAAACTTACGGCACTTCTCATAAAGAGTAGGGTTGTAACCTCTGTGTCCTGGTCAAATTCCTTCCATTGGCCAATCCAAATCCATAGAATTGGCTCTATCACTTTCCACCTATAGCTGGTGTGTGTCACCAGCACCATTGTACATTTGTGTTTCATTCTCATTTTGATATGAATAGTAATATATCTCCTGATCTTTGTGTTTTTCTGTCTGTTTGTGTCTGATTTAGATGGAATGTCGCTGCTCAGAAATCTCTCAGTGTTTTGACGTGCAGCCTGTGTTTGGGCTGATGGACTCCAATCCAGCAACTTTAGCAGAGCAGAGACGGAGAGCGCAGAATATCGCTGAAGAACTGATCAATACAGCCAACAGCAGGAGGAGGGAAATGCTGAAAAAAAGTTTGAATGAGCAGAAGAGGGGAAGAGAAATAATGCAGAGGGACCACAAAATGTGAGTAAAGATATCCAATAATGACGTCAAATCTCCAAAAAACAAGCACATAAAAAGCATTAATCCTGAAGAAAAGAATTAGTTCTTGTCATTTCAGCATATGCAGTCTCAGAACTGCACCACAGTCTGTTTGTTTGATGGATTAGATGGAAAATTGTTAAAGTCTCTTTGGTTGTTGTAACCAAATGTTTGCAGAATGTTAGAAGAGCGAATTCATCACGATGAGAAGCTGCGACTCCAGCGAGCCATGTGTGAGGAGAACTGGCAGCGCAGTGCTGACCTCAAACACCAACGAGACCAGGAGGAACTGAACCTCAGGAGGTACGAGAAACAAAAGGATAGTTGGTTAAATGTATAGATGGAATAATGATTTGAAGATTGTCTGCAAGAATGTAATGAGCAATGAACACATGAAGTCAGAGCCATTTGTAGCAGGTTTCTGTAAATGTGATAATGTGTCCTTCAGGTTTGGTGGTCAAACTCTGACAGACCAGCTTGGAAAATATAAGCGATGCAGCCAATGCAAATGCAACACCGCCAACTGCGGTAAGACCAACATCTTCAGAGACATGAATTATGTTGCTGGATCTCGATTAATGCTGTAAATCTCGAATTTCAACCCAGATAATGAAGATGAGCAAAATAACTTGACCAGTGTATCTTTTTTATATGAAGTATGTGAGCTTTACATTTATCTGTTCAACAAATATAATTAACAGTCCTACTAATGGCATTATTTTACCATAAACATATAACTGACCACATGTCTATGGAAAAACACCTGTAAGCACAGAACGCAGATGAACGCAGACGCAGAAGACCCTCATGCAGAACAGTCTACTAAAACAATAAACTATAAACTAAAACAATCTGGCATTTTTATTTGGCATATTTTACATAGAGATGAAACACATAATGCATTTATTCTTTAGCACTGATCTCATCACAGTTGCTCACAGCAGCATTTCAACCCTCAAGTTTCAACATCAATGAAAATGAAGAATGTGACAAACATGCAGATGCCATTTTGTGCTTATCTGAAATGTTTTGAGCAGAACTTTAAATGCGCCATCAGCTGTAGGACATGATATTGAGATATTTGGAAAGGTTAAAGCTTTCTGCATGTTATTCATCAGTATAAAAGACTTGGTGGAGAATGTATCATCATGCTCTATTAGTTCATATTTAACAACATATAATGCTCTTGTACATTTACATTTTGTCATTTTACAAAAGTGACCTACAAATGAGGACAATAGAAGCAATCAAACCAACAAAAGAGCAATAATATGGAAGTGCTGTGACAAGTTTTTTTTATAATAAATAAAAAACAAATGATGCAATACAAAAAGAACTAAGAAATAAAAGAAAATGAGTAGATACAATAGAAATAGTATGGATGGTGCCAGTGTTAGAGAGTCAACTTTTTATAACAATAATAAAAATATAGCTGCAAGCAGCAATTATGGGGCCAAGCACTCCAGCGGCAAGTTGAGGATCAAATGCAACAATGAGCAATAAAAGCAATTGTATGATGATTGTAATTGAAATGGTGGAAAAATCATAAATACAACCTCTAGTAGCATGATTTATTGGCCTATCAAGTGTAACCAATATGGGGCTTTTATCAAATCGATGTGGTGTGTTCTGTGTGAGTTGACAATGACACACACAAAGTTTAGTGTCAATATGCCAAAGCATTGCAGAGATACAGCTACAAGTGCCATTTTGGTATCATGCCTCAAATTCGTCGCTGTGGTATGCGAAAACGGTTTTGTCTATCGACACAAAATCCATAACTTTTTGTCAGCACAGTCTGAAGATCATCTGACTTGATTTTGGTGAAAATCCAACCAACGGTTGATGAGGAGTTCTAAAAAGTAGGTTTTCAACATAAATCAAAATGGCGGACAGGAAGTTCAGCTTACTCTGGCATATTTGGTATCTATGTTGTTGGCATAAGACACGGAATATTATGAAACCAGTTTCATTGCAATAGGCTAATGCAATAAAAAATTATTAGCATTTATCTAAATGTAATTATTAATGGTTAATGAATGGTTTATTACTCTTGACCAATAGGTGACGCTGTTACCAAATTGATGTGGCATGGTCAGTGTGAGGTGACAATGAAACATACAAAGTTTGGTGCAAATACGTCAAAGCTTTGCAGAGATATAGCCTCAGAATAATTTTGGCACGTTCCTAAAATTTGTAACGGTGCTGTACGAAACTGGTTTTTTCAATCGACACGAAATGCATAACTTTTTATTAGCACAGTCTGAAGATGATCTGACTCGATTTTGGTGAAAATCGGACCAACAGTTGAGGAGGAGTTAGAAAAAGTAGGATTTTAACATAAATCAAAATGGCAGACAGGGAGTTCAGATTTCCTACTAAAAATATTGATATGTCTGTTGTCGGCACCACCCAAGCAATATTTTGAGACCAGTTTCTTTACAATAGCCTAATGCAATCAAAAGTTATTAGCATTTTTGGAAATTTCATAATTAAAGGTTAATTAATGATTTATTACTCTTTGCCAATAGGTGGTGCTGTTACCAAATTGATGTGCCGTGGTCAGTGTAAGGTGACAATGGCACATACAAAGTTTGGTGTAAATATGTCAAACCTTTGCAGGGATACAGCCCTCAGATGCAGTTTGGCATCTTTCCAGCAAATTCGTTCATGCGCTAAACGAAAACCGTTTTGTGTATCAACATGAAATCCATAACTTTTTGCCAGCTTTGTCTGAAGATGATCCGAGCCAAATTTGGTGAAAATCGGACCAACGATCTAGGACGAGTTCGAAAAAGTATTTTTTACGAACAATTCAAAATAGCGAAAAACCTAAACCTTAAGATTAAACCTTACGTGTCCTTTCGACTCGGCATGCGCCAAGGAATCAGAGGAATTTTTTTTTTTTAATTTTGTGGTTTACGGTTCAAAAGTTATTAGCATAAAGAAATTGAAACTTTGGACAAGTGTGGCACTAGACAGTTGGAGTTAGAGACTCCAAATTTGCTATGGTTAATGTTGACACTGTCCTCTATCAGTGTACCAAATATCCCAACCAAGTGGTTCTATGGGCTGCCATAGACTTGCTGCGGAAGAAAAGAATCACGCTAATGGATACAATAGGTGCCTATGGTGCTTGGCCCCTAAAAACAAGTAGACTAGAAATAGAGTAGAGATTTCAAGTGTTAACAGGTCAAGTTTTTTTCAATAAAAAAAAGAAAAAAAAGTAGATTGAATAAAAATAGAATAGAGAGTGCTAGTGTTAGAGGGTCAAGTGTAGGTCAAGATGGCTAAAGACTCATTAGCTGCCTGGATCAAGTTGGGCAGGTCATTCCTCCAGCAGGGAACAGTTAAAGGGTTAGTTCACCCAAAAATGAAAATAAGGGTGCGTTTTACTCACCCCTGAGGCATCCTAGGTGTATATGACTTTCTTCTTTCAGACGAATCCAGTGAAATAAACGTTAAATAAAAAGCGCCCTTCCATTAAAAAAAAGTGTCTCACATGGCTCACACAGGTGAACAAAATCCTTCTGTAGCGAATCGATGTGTTTTTGTAAGAAAAATATCCATATTCAAAATGTAATAATCCCTTGAATCTAGCACTCACTGTTGTAAACGGAAGCAGTTCCGGGGGGAATTACAAATGAGGTCAGCAAAACTCAGAAGTGACGCACGCAGAAACGCAGTGGAGAGTTTAAAACAAAACAATGGTCACAAATTAGAAGTACAAAATGAGGATTTGTAAAGAAGAATGTCGGGGGATTCCGATATAAGCCAAAAGGAGTTTGCTAAAGTAAGGAAACTTTGCTTTTTTTGTTCCTGTAAAAAAACAGTGGTTTACAGGAGACTCACCGGCGCATGTGCAACACTGACCTCATACGTCATTCTCCCGGAACTGCTTCTGTGTACAACTGTTGGCGCAAACTACATTAAAGTGATTATTACGTCTACTTTTTTTTTTTGAATTGATAATATACAAAAACTGTAACTCAGTGATACTCATAACACAAAAAAAATTGTTTTGGAGAAATAAGAATTGTTAAAAGAGACTTTTCTTACAAAAAAAAGCATCAATAAAACAAACAAAAAAAAAAGCATTCAATCCGCATCAATTTACTACACAAGGCATTTGTTCACCCCCCTGGAGCCATGTGAGACACTTTTTTTTTTTTATGGAAGGGCGAACCCCAAACCCAGGTCGATCGCATCAAAAGGAATGACACACGGTTTATCATCTACGTTACTAAATCTGACGACTGATGACCAGTGTTGCCAATGGATGGGTGGTTTTCAAACCCAGGTTGATTGAGTTATTTTAACACTGATCCCTCTGGTTTAACACTGATCCCTTCTTCATGTCTGGGTTGTTGTTCATGTCTGCTGAAGTGAATGTGATATTTTGATTTTTGGATTCTGATTTTACTGGAGGATCCCTGCCGAAAAATGTGTATTTTAACCCCCGGAATGCAAATTTTTACCAGGGTACCCCCCTCGAAATAAAATTGGGTTAGTTTTGAGTAGCAATTGGGTGGGTTTTGTTGCAAAAACCTGGCAACCCTGCTGATGACCGTCTTTTGATATGTTGACTAGCCCAATCACACGTTGCTGGGTGAAGCTGGTGTCTCTGCCAACATAGCGACCTATTTGCACTTAGTGTAAATAGACACTCAGATTTTTTTATTTATTATTCCCAAAAGTTAAACAGTTGCCCACAGAAAAAAAACGGGGACTGCAGCACCCTCAGCACCCCCACTTCTTGCGCCTATGTGTGCCTGTCTGAGGCATGAATAGGTTCCCTGCACGAGCCACACTTGCAGCGTGACATTTGAAACAACACTGCCGAACTGTGCCCTTAGGAAATTTGCTCATGTTTGACTAATAGCTGCAGGGAAAGCACTGATGAGAGGCGATCCTTCCACTGCAGGGACTCTTCTATGGCAAGTAGAAGGCATCAAGCTTCTTGCTTCTTTTCTTCAGAGTCCAGTGAGGAGATGATCTTTGCACTGTAAGAGAAAATTCTGATGAAATGGCACTCAGAGCTGACTTATATAGCAGTCAGTTTCCACACGTGTTGGTGGGCCGAAACGCCATTTGTTTGTGCAACTACACGAACATGAACAAATCCCCATAAGTTTCCCCATAAGCATCTCAAATGCAACAGGAGAGTATGGAACTAACAGTTATTTTAATAAGGTAATATACAGTAGGGTATTATGGTCTGTTAAGAATTTCAGCTGTCTACATAGTGAGTCAGATCTAATTTCATTACCTTGTTTGAGTGAAGTAGGCTGCCATTACTGAAAATAACTGCAAAACAGACATTTAGAGAAACGCTAACACTAAGATTTCAGAGGTGATTTTTAAATTCAACAGACCTATTATATAATAAATAATAAAAATATGACCAATGATATATGACTGTATATACTGTATAATTGTAATTTATTTTAGGAACAACATTTTCTTCATTAAAACTCAGACCGTTCATCTCACAGTCATGTAAAACGTGCATTTGAGATGGAAACACAAATACTGTGATGCTGCCTTCAGTATTTGGCCAGCAAACTTAAGCATGAGATTTATTTCCACTGTACAAACTCATGAGTTTATGATAAATGCAATGCTAACACACTTTCCAAATTTAACCCAGTGTTAAAAGTTACCTTAACCTGGGCTTAACAAAGACATTACCTCAGAATTCAGCGTAATGTGAGAAGCTCTCAAGAGCACAAATAGCTGGGAAACCCCAGCAGAACAGGAAGAGTAGTGCGACGGTATCAGCATAAAGCACTGGACGCTCTGCTCACAACAGATCCTGCTGCTGTAATTGCCCTCTGTCATGGTCACTTCCGCAGGCCACATCTGTGCAGTGGTTAAAGTCAAGTAAAATCAAGTCACCTTATTTGTGTCAATGCACTTTACAGTATTAAATAGGAAAATAGTGTCAATAATGCAAAATGACTATAGTAAACACTCAATTTTCAGTTAAAGCCAGTTCATCATTGCATTCAGTGATGCCATCATCCAGCTCAGTTCAGTTTTAATAGTATCTGCAATCAAGTCGACGATATCGCTGGATATAAAGTGTCCCCAACTAAGCAAGCCAGAGGCGACAGCGGCAAGGAACCAAAACTCCATCGGTGACAGAATGGAGAAAAAACCTTTGGAGAAACCAGGCTCAGTCGGGATGGGAAGTTCTCCTCTGGCCAGACAAAACCAGCAGTTCAATTATAGGCTGCAGCAAAGTCACATTGTACAGAGAACTCATATGGTTCCTGTGGTCTGTCTAGGAGACAAGGTCTTTACTGGGGATCTGTCTCTGGGACGCATCTAGTTGTCCTGGTCTCCACTGACATTCAGGGCTGTCGAGGTCATCTCCAGTCATTCTTGTTCACCATTCCTGGCTGGTGGAATGATCTTCCCACCCCTATCGGGAATGCTGAATCCCTGACAATTTTCAAGCGACAGCTGAAAACTCATCTCTTTTGAAGCTACTTGACTACATCTTTATTTATTCCTTCTCTTTTTTAGCTTGTACTTATTTAAACAATGTCTAAAACTTGGTATTACAAGCACTTCCTGGGTCTGTTTGCCTCTTTAAGAAGAATCGCTTTATGACCTCTACAGCCCTGAATGTCAGCGGAGACCAGGACAACTAGATGCTTGTATGCTCTTCTGTGTCATATCATCCTATGCTGTGTATGCTCTTCTGTGTCATCCGCGCCACAAGGATGCTCTGTTTCTATGTGTATTTAGCTTTGATTTGAAATAAAATAGCACATCCTTGTCATGCAGGTGATACAGAAGAGCATACACAGCATAGGGTGATATGGACAGACACAGAGGAGACCGTTGACAAAGGAATTATTGAATAAAGTTGTTATTTTTGTTTTCTTCGTTTACAAAAAGTGTTCCTGTGGCTTCATACAACCCAGATTGCACGTCTGATGACAGATGAAGTATTCTGACGACGACTTTCATACCTTTTATAGACCTTGACACTGTTATTTATTTGGCAGTCTATGGGACAGTCTCAAGCCTCCAGATTTTCATCCAAAATATCTTAAATTGTGTTCCAAAGACGAACTGAGCTTTTACAGGTTTGGAACGACATGGGGGTAAGTGATTAATGACAAAATTTTCATTTTGGGGTGGAGTATCCCGTCTGCAAAATGACTAAATGTAAATGTAACAGGGAGCCAGTGCTGTGTTGACAAAACTGGGCTAATATGGTCATACTTCCTGGTTCTAGTAAGAACTCTGCTGCATTTTGGACCAGCTGGAGTTTGTTTATTAAGCGTGCAGAACAACCACCCAATAAAGCATTACAATAATGAGGTCATGAACGCATGAATTAACATTTCTGCATTTGACATCGAGAGCATAGGTCGTAATTTAAATAAATATATTTTTGAGATGGAAAAATGCAGTTTTACAAATGCTAGAAACATAATTAACACCTGTGTTTTTTTTTTTTTTTTTTAGCGGTAAGAAATTACTTAAGAATTTCTTAAGTAATACTTAATTGAGATTACGCAAGAATTTAGCGGTAAGAAATTACGCGTCATCCAGTTTTTCATATTGACTATGCATTCCGTTAGTTTTTCAAATTGGTATGTTTCGTGAGGCTGCGAAGAAATAGAGCTGAGTGTCATCAGCATAACAGTGAAAGCTAACATCGTGTTTCCTGATGATATCTCCCAGGGGTAACATGTAATGTGGGAAAAGTAACAGCCCTAGTACTGAGCCTTGAGGTACTGCACTTGTGATCGATATGATACCTCTTCATTCACTGCTACGAATTGATGGCGGTCAGATAAGTATGATTTGAACCATGCTAATGCACTTCCATTAATGCAAACAAAGTTTTCTTGTCTATGCAAAAGAATGTTGTGGTCAATAGTGTTGAATGCAGCGCTAAGATCCAGTAGCACTAATAGAGAGATACAACCACGATCAGATGATAAGATCGGGTCATTTGTAACTCTAATGAGATCAGTCTCAGTACTATGATACAGTCTAAATCCTGACTGGAAATCCTCAAACACAAAGACTCCTGTGAAATCCTAAACACACTGACATGAGGACAGAAGCAACAGAGGAAAACGCTCCGGTTACTAATGTAACCTCAGTTCACTGAGATAAGAGAAGGGTTGCATCGCTTGACACTTATGGGAAACTCCTGTTTACTCAGCTACTGAGGCCTGATTTGTTCATGTTCGTGTAACTGCATGAACCAATGGTGCTTCAACCCACCAAAAGGAGAGGAGCTAACCGCTATACAAGTTGGCCCTGAACGCCATTTCGTCAGAATCTTTCAACTGAAACTACTTGTGTTGCTTGACACTTATCATCCAATAGCACCATGCTATAAGCAATTGCAAAACGAAGCTGATCTGTGAGCCCAGCTCTGAAGCGCTCATACTGAGGAATCCTATAAGTCTGAGCTACCAATGAGACCCAAGCCACCTAGGCTGAAGACTACATAACAAAACCTTCTCCATTTATAAAGGGGATCGTTTGTGGTGACTGACTGGCCAGCAACGAGAGAATGATTTGCCATGATACTCTGAGTGTGGAATCCAGCAGCTCTTGTAGAAAGGTTAGCATGGCTAGCATGTAGGACACATCGCAAGATGACGGGTCCTAGTTCCATGTTGCACACCAGTCAGTGAAGACTATCATGGAACAAGGCATCTTGCTGTTTTGAAAAATACAAGTTGTCCTCTGATGCGAAAAGGTACACCTCTGCCCTACCGAAGACAGACCAGATCATTGTAACCATTTGAGGATGTGGGAGAAGGAGAGGAGAAATGCTCTCTTATGTATTTGGGTCCATTATCATAGCGGTAGTTTGCATGGGTGCACACTGAATGGGAAAGACGGGCCCAGCTTAAATGGGGCATCCATCGCTCAGTGCTAAGTGGAGGAATAGAGAGCGAGTGCTAGACTTCTTCGGAGGAGTTCCTACCTCGGCAAGAACTGATCTCTTCCTCTCTGCATTTTGATCAGGACAGCTTCTGAGGCTTAGGATCCAACGTCACTCTGGGGCGGGGGCCTTGACACTTTGGAAACAGGTAGCATTTCACTGTCGGGAGGCACTGCTGAAGTCAAGGCTCAGGTTTAGGCTTGGCAGAGGATGGAGCCTTCTGGTGACTTGAAACAGCCACCGCACTTGAGCACTTTGGCAGTAAGTGATGCATTGCCTGTGATGACTTCTGTGCCACTGTAAACTGCTCTGCAAATCCATCCACAGAGGGGCCAAACAGTCCCTTGGGAGAGACTGGCGAGTCTAGGTAGGCGACCGTGTCAGTGTCTCTGATCTTTGTCAGATTTAGCCAAAGGTGGCGCTCCAGCACCACCAAGTTGGTCATGGCCTTGCCGATCACCTGTGCAGTGGCCATAGAACCAAGTCAGTGGCTGTGCACAGCTCTTTGAAGGTGTCAGAACTCTGGCTGGACTCGTCCATGGTGCGGAGAAGTTTGACCTGGAATACCTTGAGCACCGTCATCGGGTGAAGCGCTGAGCCAGCCTGGAAGGCCACAGAATAACCTCTGTTTGCAAGGGCTGAGGTAGTCCTGCAGGGCTTTCAACCCCAGGGCAGATGGAGGGCACAAATGTGCAGCGACTGCTTCAAGAGGGGATGGCTTGCTATAACATCTTTCTTCAGCTCCGTCAACAGTAGTGAGAGCGGTAGAAATAGAGGGATTAACACACACCAAGTAGGGGGTGAGCCATGTCCTGGTGAGTTTTTCGTGAACTGCTGGCAGGAATGGGGTGGGCCATTGGTGGGAGGAATGATGATGGAGTCCCATCAGGTACCACTCATCAAGGAGGCCGCAGACAGGCTCTTCCGGAGCCAAATGGTTAGAACGTGGATTAGCTGTCCACACTGGGCTGTGTTGTCTGCTTCTGATGCGGGGTTTCCAGCTCTTCACCAGAACATGGCAACTCTTCAGCATCTGAAGTTGACAATGACATGGAGTCATCGAGAACAGTCTCCTCCTCAGTTCTGCTGAAGGAAATCAAGCCAGTCACGACGAGGGGTGCTAATCCTCACGTATGAAGCACACAGGAATTGAGGCATTTGGTGGAAGAGTGAAGCACACAGGAGCTGCACCAGCATGAACTTATGATCTCATGCTCTTACAGTGACAGCATTCCATCCCGGTGAGTGCAGCCTTGGCGTGGGCACTGCCCAGACAGGCAATGCACTCACCGTGCCCACTCATGATGCTACATTTGAAATAACATCGCTGGAAATTTGCTCTTAAATGTGCCGGGCTTCTTCTTCTGCCGGGGGCTCTTTCTCATGGCGGCGAGCAGAAGGCTAAGCTTATTTCTTCTTCCGCTTCAGTTTTTTGTTTTTTGGGTTTGTTGGTTGATGGTCTTCGAGGCAATGATCTTCATCACTGAAGGAGATGGTTTTTGGTGAAGTGTTGTATAGCAGCCAACTCCTCCCCTTTTGGCTGGTTGAAGCGCCATTGGTTCGTGCAGTTACACGAATGTGAACAAATCAGGTTTCAGTATCAGAGTAAACAGGAGCATCATGTGACATAACGGAGAGACTGTCCGAAAGGGAATCCCAAGAGCTACTTTTAGTTACACAGTGAAAATTGTAATTCTACATAAGCCATGAACACACACTGACACCAAACGCTTCAGTTTAAATATGCAGTGAATTCCCTAAATGATCATTGTGTGTGTGTGTCCTGGTGTTCCCTACATTATGGGGTCCAAATGTTCCCACATAATACCAGTAAATTTTGAACTTGTGAAAACAGCTTATAAATCATACAGAATTAAGTTTTTTGAAAATCTTGTTAGGGGTAGGTTTGTGGGATAGAAAATACAGTTTGAACAGTATAAAAATCATTACATCTATGGAATGTCCCCATAAAACATGGAAGCCCAATGTGTGTGTTGAATACAGGGTGTACATAGGCACATTGTGCATGTGAGAAGCATAAAATCGATTCACAGCCAGCTCATCACATCTTAATTTAATCTCACAAAACTCAAAATATATGCACATTCAATAAATCAATCAATCAATCGATCTGCCTCCGTGTGAATCAGCACTAGCTCCCTCACTGCGGGCAACAGCTGCTGGAATTTCTCAGGAAGTGGCTGGTCAGGAAAGGAACAGTGTTTCTCGAACTCATCTGAACCTCCCATCCACACTAAACATTTCCTTAGCTGGGAACACAGGAATGCTGTGTGCTTCTTAACAAACCCAGACCTCAAATATTTCCATAGAGATGCATTAATAACGGGAAGTGAATGTGCAGAACTGCTGTTGTGGATGTTTTATTTGCAGTGACGTCAGGGATGAAGGAATCTATTCAGGACGTTACTCTGTATACTCATTTGTGTATTGCTCATAATTGTCTTTATTTAATTCAGTGACAGCCAACAGGTGATCAACTCATAAATTAACATTAAACGTGCATTACTAAAGTAGAAGAGTAATTACACGCATTAATCCCACGTTTACAAATGGAGCCACTAAAAACAAATTTGCTAAATGTTTGGCTAAAGTATTCTAGTTTTCCATTTGATGTATTAATGTAGTTTAAAAGAGAGTCACATCACTAAAGATCATCAGCATTATAATCAGAGATCCTGAGAAAGCTGAATATCACAGTGTGCTCAGAAAACATAAGAAATATGAAAGTATCTGTTCAAACAACAAGTAGGTAATCTTAATAAAAAATAACTTTTAAATTTATGACCCCTATTGTCTTCAAAATAATACTGGATTCCAGGCTAATTGTTATATGAATAGATAAATTATACAAATTCAACAAATTAACATGGTTCCAGTGTGCTTCAAGTTGACTCCTTGATCAGTGAGTGTTTGTGTTCGCTGTCTGTTGTTCAGCCCAGATCTCAGATTAATCATTGCCGCCGCACCCAACAACCTCTGCAACAATACTGACTCACATTCACTTCTCTTTGAATATTAAACTCAGTTTGAGTAAGGCATGTTTTTCAGGTGCTGTTCCTGCTGAATGTGTGTTATCATTTCAAGTGTACAACCAATTCAAATCAAACAACATGAACGGTTTGTCAAACAGTGTTCATAATTAGCACTTTGTCACTTAAAATAGAAACAAGCCACACAGGAGCTTCATCCAGCAGCAATAAGACCAACTATGCTGTGTGTTTTATTGTAGTTATGTGAGATTTGATTTCATGTCCTCATGACCATCGAGAAACACAGTCTCTTCATGCTGCTGTCCATCAGAGGATTCAGAAACCAGCTATACAACCAAAATCCATTCTGACATTTTCAAGAAACATGTGAGTGGTGTTTGTCTGAGCACAACTGCCACAATGTTAGTGCTACAGTGTTCTTGATGTATTCGTCATTTGTAAGTCACTTTGAATAAAAGTGGTTAGTATTATTATTCATTAATAGTTAACACCAGACACTAAAGTCAGCTGTGAGCAAAGTCACAAATATCAGACAGTAAACTGCTTTTTGTCCCTGATCATGCTTTTAAAAAAAACAAACCCTTAACGTGCCTCGCAAGTCATCATGAACTTACTAATCTACCTTGTTAAGAATGGAAAAATACCCCATGATGAGTTTAATTCAACCAAACATGTTTGAGGTTAAAAATAATTTTTAAAAATCTAGGCATTTTTTCCAAACATATAAAAAACAGTTTATGTCAAATACGTTAACTGAAATAAGTTCTCAATCTGCAAGCATGATGGTTTTGGGAAACGCAGCCCTGGACTGTTACAACTGTTAATTACAAAAATCAAATACAGATGAAAAATCAAATGTTGTATAACATAAATAATGGATTCAGTACAGGGGCATTTTCTGCAAATGATGATGATGCAAGAATTTAACTCTCACTCTTCATGGGCTGGCATGAGATGCTAAAGAGCCACTAATGGCAGAAACACAATCCATGTGTAATTTGCTTGGAGTGACACTATTTGGTTTTACTTGGATAGGCCTTGTTGTTCAGTGTTCAGTCCAGCATGCACGATCATATGCGACAATCTCCAACCGATCCGTTTAGACTGACTCTCATATATGACTCATATGGGAATCTCAGGGGGTTTCAGTGGCCTGTAACTACATCGCCAGCTCAATTAATACCTAAACTAGTCAGCTGACACATAGATCCCTTACAAATGACGTCATGTTTTCTACTGTCAAAAACCAGATGTTGTTTTTTCTAACTCTGTAAAATTGCAAATGGTAAATTAACAGCCATTTTATTTGAAACTCAAAAGAAGAGGAATTTTGTTTATGCATGGTAGTTTATCATTCTGAAACAAATCTGTGGGGAAAACTGCTGTATGAAGTGGTTTATATTAAGTTGTCAAACATCAGGTGCCTTAACCATTTTCTCATTGACTCCACATGATTCTCACATCTCAAACACAGATGTTTCACCTCTTCATTTCAGCTTAATGCCAGAGGAGTGATTCAACATGACTTCAGTGCTTCTTAACCCTCTGGAGTCTAAGGGTATTTTTGGGGCCTGGAGAAGTTTTGTCATGCCCTGACATTTGTGCTTTTTTCAGTTTCTTATAAATATCTAAATGGCTAAAGTCTAATCTCACTGTAATCAGCACAAACTAGGCTATAATAATATGTGAGCAGCATGTATGTACATGATTGTGTTTTTTGAGAAAAAAAATGTTATGCGTGGTTAGTGTAAAACTAAAATTGTTAAATCACTTGAAAAAGGCAATAAAACACATACAGAAAATTGGTTCCCAGGAATTTTGAGAACTGGAGCTTGTAGCCTAGAATTTTTTTTTTCTAAATGATGTGTAAATCATCTTGTTTACTCACTTACAGAAAACAATATATTGATTTAAATTTTCTAAGACACTTTTTGTTGGTAAAAGTCATATGCGAGTAGGCGTCAACTATCATGAATTCACACCTGAGAAGACAAAGGCCTGCATAATGAGCTGCATAATGAGCCATTCAGTCAGCTGTGTCACTGAGAGGGATGAGTTACAAGAAAGAATGTGAGGACAAAATAAATCTATTTAATTTTATGTTTGTAGTTTATTTAGAATATATTTAATTATCCCACAACATAATTTAATACTCACTTGTGAGTGCAGTTAAACAGTTTATTAGGATCAATCAAAGCTGACTTTCAAACTGATTTTTTTGCATCATTACTCCAGTCACACAATCCTTCAGAAATCCTTTTAACAATCTTATTTTCTACTACAAAAAAAAAACATTTTATTGTTATTATTATCATTATTATCATTATTATTATTATTATTATTAATGTTGAAAAGAGCTGAGAATATTTTTTTTTATGTTTTTTTAGGGGGGATAAATTGAAAGAACAGCAATGATTGTTACATTTGTTACAGTTACATTTTATTGTTACATTTATATTATTTACATCAAGCTTTTGAATGGTATAGTGGTGTATATTGTTATTGAAACTTCATAATATTTCACTTGATTATACATTTAGTCAGGAATTATAGTTTGGAAAAAGTCTTTGGAAAAAGTCTAACTAGTAAAATGTTTACACGTTATGTGAAAACTAGTACAAGTTATATAAATAAATATAAAAAGAGACTTACTCATGTTTATGAACTCTGCTGAATAAAGTGCTTCATTCTTTTTTCGGAGGAAATCCAAATCTCAAATCCTCAACCACATCACATCTTTTTGGGGTGAATTATGTCTTATTCCTCTCATCGCGAAGCAAACAGTAAAATAATAAAAACTTGAAGAACAGTCTCGCTGAGTTGTCTTCTGTTGTGTGGGCGTATTCAAAAGCCGCGCGCTTCAGTGAAACATTTGAATCTCAAAAGCGCGCTCGGGCGCGGGGGCGTGGTCGCATTAGAAGATAATGAATGGAGACGTGAAAAACGGACATCGCGTTGTTTTCATATGGATTACTTTATCACAGAATATTTGTTTTCAGCAGCACTTGTTTAGTTTAAAAGTAGACATGTCAGGCTTTCTATAGATATCTCTCTCATGTCTCTGTGTTGAGTATTCACTGAGTTACAGTTCATTTTAATGACGCATTTGTATCTGAAGATCAGCGCAGACAAAGGCTGCAGACAGCACTCCTTGTTTGTTATCTTTATTTTATAAGTGCACAAAGTTTTGCTGTTATTATGTCTGTATACAAAAAAAAAGTAGACCCTTTACAGATTCGATTGATGTATTGCACTTATCTGTACGATCAAAACTGAAAGTGTAATTTAAGTTCTTTTCGGGGTTATCAGGAGAAAATACCCCAAAACGCGTATACGCGTTAATCGACTCCAGAGGGTTAAGACTCAAATTCAAGCACAATCCCAATCGCACAACCTTTTATCATTGATAATCAGTGGAGTTGCCATATGGTTGGCACATACACTTCTGTGTGAACATAGCCCGGCGGTGAGACCAAGACAGCCTTGGCTGAAGCACGGTCAGGTCCAGAGGCCCCGCCCTGACAGAGACAGCAGGCCACCGGCACAAGAATCATAGCCACGTTCCTGATGCTGTCTCTCGGAGGAGGAAATCCGCACCCAGCGCCGAAGACGAGTCACTGAAAAAGTCTGCTCACTCCACTGTGTGTGTTCACCATGCCCCTGCCTGTTGCGGGTGGCAAGAGCAATTGTTATGTTTGTGTTTGACTGTTCCACTATGAAGTGCAATAAAGTCGAAAAACATACAAAACTCACCTCAATATCAGAGCAATTCTCCTCCTCTCACTCCCCTCTCCCCCATCACTCTCACACTCATGTGGTATTAAACTCCCTGCCCCCCAACGGCGAGTTATCCCTCATGTTGTGCAGCCCGCTTCGCCTGCTGTCACACAGTTCACAGAAGCGTGGCAGGCACTGCCAGGGGTATCAGAGTGGGTTATGAAATCAATTAAAAATGGCTACACACTTCAGTTCTTCCGCAGGCCGCCCCGTTTCAATGGTGTGTTAATGACCACTGTACAGGAGAGAAAAGCTTCAGTTCAGCTAGAGGAAATATACAACCTCCTCGCAAAACGCGCTGTAGAGACAGTGCCCCTAGCAGACCGCAAGAACGGCTTCTACAGTCGCTATTTTCTGGTACCAAAGAAAGACGGCTGACTCCGACAATACCTGAGACCACTGAAGCGCACACTTTCAAAGCGCTCGTTCAAAATGATTACACTTAGACAAATCCTCTCATGCATCAGACCGAGAGATTGGTTTATCTCTGTGGATTTAAAGGATGCTTATTTTCACATTCAGGTAGCCCCTTGCCACAGGCATATTCTGAGATTTGCATTTGAGGGGATAGCGTACCAATTCACGGCCCTACCCTGAGCGCGCAGCTCATTGACAAGCTCAGACTCCTCGCTTATCTTCAGAGCTTTTAGGGCTGACTGAATATGCAAAAGATTATGCTGGTACCGAGCCAGGACGTCTCCCTTTTAGGAGTGGAGCTGAATTCAATCAATATGCGAGCGTGTCTGTCGGGGGAGCACTCACAATAACTGATCAGCTCTCTCGCAGTCTTAAAGTGAGGGCACTCTCCCCTGCCGAAATGCTTTCAGAGGACGCTCGGCCAGATGGCTGCCACCTCTACAGTGTGCAAACTAGGGCATGTGCACCTTGTGTATCAAAGTGACGTGCTAGTGCTGGGCTGCGCTGCGCTGAGCCCTTGGCGCGATATGACTCTGTATCGCTGGGGTGTTCTTATTGGCCAAGTTATCAGGAGAAGGACTGTTACAACAGATGCATGGAGCACGGGCTGGGAAGCCGTATACAACGGCAGACCAGCCTTCGGGACGTGGTCAGAAACAGAGAAGTTGTGGCACATAAACTGTCTGGAGCTCCGTGCTGTACACCTAGTGCTCGAGTGCTTTCTCCCGGACATTCTCCACCATCACGTTCTCATCAGGACGGAGAGCATGATAGTGGTAGCATCTTTAAATCACCAAGGGGGCGTGAGCTCGCGGCCGCTGCTGTAGTGGCTGGCGAGCGACCTTCTTCTGTGGGCAGATCAACTTCTCCATCCGGGCAGTGCATGTCCCCAGACGCCTTAATCACAGCGCGGATTTACTGTCGAGGGACGGGGTAATCCACGGAGAGTGGAGATTACACCCTTTTAAAGTCAATATGATTTGGAGTGTATTCGGCAGGGCAGAGGTGGATCTCTTGGCATCAGTGGTAAACACTCATCGTCCACTGTTTTATTCACTGACACATTGTCAACTGGGAGTGGATGCACTAGCTCACAGCTGGCTGAAAGTAAGCAAGTATGCTTTTCCTCCAGAGAAACTTATGCCTGTTGTGCTTTGCAAAATCAGAGAGTAAAGTAAATCTGTTCTGTTAGTGGCACCGAAATGGCCCAATCAGCCGTGGTACCCAGAACTGGTGGAGATGCTGGTAGCCCCCCGTTGTCTATCCCACTGAAGAGAGACCTCCTCTCTCAAGCACAGTTAACCATATTGCATCCAAATCTGGAGTCATAGAGCCTTCTTCATGTCTGGCCGCTCGACGGAGCTTGCTTATAACAGATGCACTTCCTCAGCACGTGTTGAACACTATGTCTGAGGCTAGGTCTCCTTCCACTAGACGTCTTTACGCACATTAATGGAGAGTTTTCACAAATTGGTGCGGGTCGCGGGGTGAAGGCCCATTCAACTACCCAATACCAATAATTCTCGCCTTCCTTAAAAAAAAGGGGCCTGTTCGAGCCCATACAATCAGCGAGCTTGCGTGCGCTCTCTTTTAAGAAGGCACTCCTGCTCGTGCTGTCCTCTGCTAAGCGAGCTGGGGACCTGCAGGCACTGTCAATTGACAACTTGTGTATTGAGTTTGGGACAGGTGATTGCAGACTCAACTTAAAGCCTAGGAAATCAGAATCAGAATGAGGTTTATTGCCAGGTATGTTTACACATACGAGGAATTTGTTTTCGTGACAGAAGCTTCCGCAGTGAACAGAATGACAGCGACAGAACAAAAAACATAATAAAAGAATAAAAAATACAAATAAGTAGGTAAGGAATAACAATATACAAAGTGACAATTGTATGTGCAGGTATATTACAATAAGCAGTTTTATATGTACAGGTATATTATGTGCAAATTTGAAGTGTAGACTAAGTATGTGTGTTAGATAAATAAGTGTATGTGAGTATAAATAGTGTTGTGTGTTCCATAGTTATTGTCAAGTGTTCATTAGATGGATTGCCTGGGGGAAGAAACTGTTCCTGTGTCTGGTCGTTCTGGTGTTCAGAGCTCTGTAGCGTCGACCTGATGGCAACAGTTAAATGAGGAAGTGTGCTGGATGTGAGGGGTCCAGAGTGATTTTGCCAGCCCTTTGCTCACTCTGGATAAGTACAGTTCTTGAATAGAAGGGAGGGTTGTACCGATGATTTGCTCAGCAGTACGAAATACCCTCTCTAGTCCTCTGAGGTCAGATTTGGTAGCTGAGCTGAACCAGACAGTTACTGAAGTGAAGAGGACGGATTCAATGATGGGGGAGTAGAACTGCTTCAGCAGCTCTTGTTGTAGGTTGAATTTCCTCAGCTGGAGAAGGAAGTCCAGACTTGTCACTGTCCTGAATGAGGCCGATGAGTGTGGTGTCGTCAGCAAACTTCAGGAGCTTGACAGAGGGGGGTCATTACATGTGCAGTTGTTGGTGTACAGGGAGAAGACCAGTGGGGAGAGAATACAGCCCTGAGGAGCTCCAGTGCTGGTTATACGGGTGCTGGATGTGTATTTTCCCAGCCTCACTAGCTGCTGCCTGTCTGTCATGAAGCTGTTGATCCACTGACAGATGGAGGTGGGAACGGAGAGTTGAGTTAGTTTGAGCAGGAGAAGATTTGGGATGATAGTGTTAAAAGCTGAGCTGAAGTTCACAAACAGGATCCTCACATAAGTCCCTGGTCTGTCTAGATGTTGCAGAACATAATGCAGTCCAATGTTTACTGCATTATCCACAGCCCTGTTTGCTCTTTAGGCAAACTGAAGAGGATCCAGTAAGGGTCAAGTAATGTCCTTCAGGTGGGCCAGCACCAGTTTTTCAAATGACTTCATGACCACAGACGTTAGAGCCACAGGCCTGTTCTCATTTAGTCCTGTAATTTTGGATTTTTTTGGGATGGGGATGATGGTGGAGATTTTGAAGCATGAAGGGACTTCATGCTCCAGTGATCTGTTGAAGATCTGTGTAAAGATGGGTGCCAGCTGGTCAGAACAGGATTTCAGACAGACTGATGTAACACAATCTGGGCCTGGTGCTTTTTTCCTTTTCTGCTTCCAGAAGACCTGGTGCACCTCCTTTTCACTGTTATGAATTGCAGGTGTTGGGGAGAGGGGGGTTGCAGGAGGTGTGAATGGTGTGAGCGGTTGTTTGGAGAGGTGTTCAGGGCGGGTTGCAATGGGTGTGAATGGTGTGAACGGTTGTGTGGAGAGGTGTTCAGGGCAGGTGATGGGTGTTCTTTGAAACCTGCAGTAAAACTCGTTCAGATCGTCTGCCAGTTGTTGATTCTCCAAAGTGCTGGGGGATGGTGTCTTGTAATTGGTGATATCCTTCAGACTTTTCCACACTGATGCTGAGTCGCTGGAAGTGAACTGAGTCCTTATTTTTTCAGAATAATTACTCTTTGCCACTCTGATCTTCTTTTCCAGTGTGTATTTAGCCTGTTTATACAAGACATTGTCCCCTTTCCTGTAAGCATCTTCTTTGGCCTGACGGATCTGTCTGAGTTTTTCAGTGAACCACGGTTTGTCATTGTGGTAAGTTGGATGAGTCCTGAATACAGATATCCTCACAAAAACTGATATAAGATGTTACAGTCTCTGTGAGCTCGTCCAGATCGGTGGCAACAGCTTCAAAAACACTCCAATCAGTGAGGTCAAAACAAGATTGTAAATCCTCCTCTGCTTCATTAATCCATCTTTTTACAATCCTTAATACAGGTTTAGCTGATTTTAGTTTCTGCCTGTAGGTCGGTATAAGATGAACCAAACAGTGATCCGTTACAGCGCTGTTACCCTTCACGCTTTACATGTTACCCTTGGGAAATATCATCAGGAAACACTGTGTTAGCTTTCACTGTTATGCTGATGATACTCAGCTCTACATTTCTTCGCGGCCTGGTGAAACATACCAATTTGAAAAACTAACGGAATGCATAGTCGATATAAACTGGATGACAAGTAATTTCTTACTACTAAATTCTGAAAAAACAGAGGTGTTAATTATAGGACCTAAAAGCTCTGCATGTAATAACCTAGAACGCTGTCATCAGTTAGGAACCTAGGTGTGCTATTTGATAGCAATCTTTCCTTAGAAAGCCACGTTTCTAGCATTTGTAAAACTGCATTTTTCCATCTCAAAAATATATCTAAATTATGGCCTATGCTCTCAATGTCAAATGCAGTAATGTTAATCCATGCGTTTATGACCTCAAGGTTAGATTATTGTAATGCTTTATTGGGTGGTTGTTCTGCACGCTTAGTAAACAAACTCCAGCTGGTTCAAAATGCAGCAGCTAGAGTTCTTACTAGAACCAGGAAGTATGACCATATTAGCCCGGTCCTGTCAACACTGCACTGGCTCCCTATCAAACATTGTATAGATTTTAAAATTTTGCTTATTACTTATAAAGCCCTGAATGGTTTAGCACCTCAGTATTTGAACAAGCTCTTGTTACATTATAGTCCTCCACGTCCGCTGGGTTCTCTAAACTCTGGCAATTTGATAATACCTAGAATATCAAAGTCAACTGCGGGTGGCAGATCCTTTTCCTATTTAGCGCCTAAACTCTGGAATAACCTACCTAACATTGTTCGGGAGGCAGACACACTCTTGCAGTTTAAATCTAGATTAAAGACCTATCTCTTTAACCTGGCTTACACATAACACACTAAAATGCTTCTAATATCCAAATCCGTTAAAGGATTTTTAGCCTGCATTAGTTAGGTAAACCGGAACCGGGAACACTTCCCATAACACCTGATGTACTTGCTACATCATTAGAAGAATGGCATCTACGCTAATATTAGTCTGTTTCTCTCTTATTCCGAGGTCACCGTAGCCACCAGATTCAGTCTGTATCCAAGTCAGACGGTCACTGCAGTCACCCGGATCCAGTATGTATCCAGCCCAGATGCTGGATCAGCACCTAGAAAGGACCTCTACAGCCCTGAAAAACAGCGGAGACCAGGACAACTAGACCCCCAGAGACAGATCCCCTTTAAAGACCTTGTCTCAGACGACCACCGGGACAAGACCACAGGAAACAGATTATTCTTCTGCACAATCTGACTTTGCTACAGCCTGGAATTGAACTGCTTGTTTTGTATGGTCAGAGGAGAACTGGCCCGCCGAATGAGCCTGGTTTCTCCCAAGGTTTTTTCTCCATTCTGTCACCAATGGAGTTTTAGTTCCTTGCCGCTGTCGCCTCTGGCTTAGCCTCTGGCTTAGTTGGGGACACTTCATTTACAGTGATATTGTTGACTTGATTGCAAATTATTGCACAGATACTATTTAAACTGAACTGAGCTGCATGATGACATCACTGAAATCAATAATGAACTGCCTTTAACTGTCATTTTGCATTATTGACATTGTTTTCCTAATAAATGTTGTTCAGTTGCTTTGACGCAATCTTTTTTGTTTAAAGTGTTATATAAATAAAGGTGACTTGACTTGACTTGATCTGATCAGAGCGCCACAAAGCTGCTTGTGGAACAGAATAATATGCATCCTTTATTGTGGTGTAACAGTGATCCAATATATTACTGTCTCTGGTGGGACACGTGATGTGCTGTTTGTATTTTGGCAGTTCACGGGAGAGATTTGCTTTATTAAAGTCCCCGAGAATGATTAAAACAGAGTCCAAGTGTTGTTGTTCTCTGTGATCTGATCAGCGAGTTTCTGTAAACCAGGCTCACGTCCGCTTGCGGAGGGATGTAAATACTCACCAAAATAAACGTGTGAAACTCCCGCAGTGAAAAGAACGGCTTGCAGTTAATGAAGAGTGTTTCTAGATCTGAACAGCACATCTTCTTTAACACTGTTACATCTGTACTCCACCTTTCGTTGATGTAAAGCATGTCCTGCCGCTGCACGATTTCCCCGTTGATTCTGCATCACGGCCTGCTTTGAACAGCTGAAAGCCCGGCAGATGGAGCACGCTGTCTGGAATGGCGTCGTTTAGCCAAGTTTCTGTGAAACACAGAGCAGCAGAGTGTGAGAAATCTTTATTTGTCCGGGAGAGCAGAAGGAGTTTTGTTGGGTAGAAAGCGGAGATTTGCCAGATGGATGCTAGGCAACGGCGTTCGAAATCCGTGCTTACTGAGTTTCACAAGTGCGCCAGCTCTCTTACCCCATCTTCGCGTCCTGAAGCGCGTGTAATCAGCGCAGCTGCTCCGCCGACGAAAATGTCCAGCAAAACATCAGAATAGTAGAAAAACGGTAATATATCGGGAGATGTGTGGTGCCGAATGTCCAGCAATTCGTCCTTGGTGAAACTGATTGCAGGAATATAACTAAAGACAGGTCAAACTATCAAAAACACAAAAACAACTGCAGAGCATCATCACGGAGTCAGCCATCCTGTATCTGCGCCAGCTAATGTCTAAGGTTATGTGCCTAAAGTGCTTTCTACTCTATTTTAAGCGCAGGTCATATCACAATCTGCTTTCTGCCCAGAAACACTGGCCGGGCCGGAGCCGCTCAATGATCTGAGCTGCTTGCCTCAGTGGTTTCTACTAGGTAGTATACACCCCTGTATTGACATACCACTAATTCAATGCTGTCCCTATCAGTTCATGACGTCTTTAAAGGACATGATCACCATCATACTCTACTTATTTGAGCACCGGTACGGCCATTGCATCATAACACATAACTTATTAAACAAACTTCAACTAATCTATGTGATGGCGCCGGAGACGCCGCCATTTCACATTTGTTTCACCAGCGTTAACTCCACCCCTGGTGTGACGGGTCATCGTGTAGTTTCCATGCTCCCCTTGACTTTATATGGTTTCGACTAGGTCCTGTAGACCTGAGCTGTTTAACGTGAGCGCCAATATCATTGCCGCTCTCATTATGGTTCCGTATGTGAAATTTGACATAATTAGTCGAGCCAGGCTCCATCGCTGTGATACGGCGGGTTTTTATACGTTCCCATAGCAATGTAGAGTGACCGAATCGAAAGGGAAAGCTCTTGGTTACTAACGTAACCTCGGTTCCCTGAGATGAGGGAACGAGACATTGCTCTTATTGCCATGTCACCTAGCTCAGGATCTTAGAATGTCAAGTGCTTCAGTCAAGAATCTGAATGGATGATGTACAAGCGCTGCTTTATATAGAGTGCTTTATGTCTCATTACCTCATCTCAGGGAACCGAGGTTACGTTAGTAACCAAGAGCGTTTCCTCTCCCACGTTGCTTGCCCCTTTCAAACTTGAACAGTGCATGTGAGTCGGAGTATGTGGACTGAGTGGAGTGGCAACAATTTCCCTGCCGCGCTCAGAGCATTTAATAATCACTACACTACCACTCCACTCCGTGCTCATTGATACCAGAAACACCGTTCCATGGTTAAAGTATTTCAGTATGTTTGAAATGTTATGTTCATAACGTAGCCTATATTAAAATAAAAAATAAAATAACAGGAGAGTTTCAAAGTGGCATAGGCTATTGTGTACAAACTCTTTTTTCCTACCACATGCCAAACTAATAACATGGTTGTCAGCACTAAAAGGTATAGGCTAATTGCTGCTTTCTGCTTTGCAAATTTTATTTGTGATAAAAATAACAGTGCAATTTAGTTCTTTTATCTGCAGATCGATGCATTTCTTACAGATTTCTGCCCATTCAAAATCAGATACAGATGAAGTAGCACTGTAAGATAACATTTGTTTGAATGCATTATTGCGAAAGTGATTGTGTGTGAATGTGCTGTACCTGTTTAAATCATGCTTTAACCCAAAAATATTCAGTAAAAGGAACAGACAAACTCCTTGAGAACTAGCCTATAACTTCCCGCTCGGCTATTGCCATCATTATAACCTTATGATTTGAGAGATCCCTCTGTATCAAGCTATAGCTTAATATGTTTAACACGTGAATTCTTGCTAAATAAGCAGTTATATTACGGGCCGTTGGCATGAATTGTACTCGTGATGGAGTGGTGATGGACCGCTCTTGGAGCGAGTGAAAACCACAATGCTCCCACTTTTAAAAAATCTGCTCCTTGCTCCAGTCAAAATCACACCGCTCCACTCCGCGCTCCGCTCACATATCTGGTGAGTCGCCGCAAAGCACATAAGGGGGGGGGGTGTAAGGGTATTCTACAGTTGCATAGATCAATCATACAAGTTTATTATACTTATTTTTAATATAGTGTTTTGTCAATATCTGTGTTAATTTATAAAATAAAATAATTAAAAAAAACTCCACTCTTTCTGGTTTGGGGGGCCAATGGGATGGCCAGTGTCATTTTAGGGCTGGCCATGGCCCTCCCTGGCCCCCCCTTGGAGGCACCACTGCTTGGAGAGTCTTAAATAGATGTTGCTCAATCAGGACAGTAAAAATATACAAATCATAATTTATTCAGAGAAATAACTGACTATATACAGTATGGATTTAAAGACACAAAGCTTTATTATTACTACTACGCTCATGTTTAATCATTCCTGAATAATTATGTTAAAAAAAGGCTATATTTTGTTTTGGATCAGGCATCTGTGTCGGCAGTGCGCAGCAGACACACCCACCTAAACAATTTAAATATATCTCTTATCCTGCCCAATAAGACCATAAACACTGCAGATAACATCTGAAGTAAATATTAATTTACATACACATAACATAAAAACTAATCCCATTTGACTGATTTGCCTTAAATCGGGTGATTTTAGATCAGCAGTTTGCATGTGACTCAATGGTGCTTTCTGCCGGTAGGGATTAATACGATGGCAGATCGAACACTTCCAGTGGCTTTGCTGCCTGTTAGCAGTTTAGAACGCGATGACCGATCCAGTCATATATAGATCAGTGATTTGTACTCACTTTGTCTGAACAGATATACAGAGCATTTGAGTATTCATTTGCAGGGTTGATTGCTTACTTAGCCCCATAACAGTATATATCTTGAGTAACATTCACACCAAAATCATATTTTATGAATATGCATTTATTAATAAAAATATTGAAAAAAACTTTTTCTTCTATCACTTTCAGTGTGGTTTGAATGAAGTCTGTGTTTACTTGCAGTGATAGTCCCTAAGACAGCTCTTTTCATCTGAGAAGCACAGGTGAACATTGCACTTGCTCTCTTCATCTTTTTACTGGGAAATGTGCAATCATGTCTTTGCGTACATGCAGTGGGGGTTGGTCCGATGACCTCTTGGCTGAGAATCGCTGGTGGCATTCTGAAATGGAAAAAGTAAAAAATACATATGGGTCTTATATTGTAGTAGATAAACTGAAAGAATAAACGGGGTGGTAGACCATGTGTCGAGGGTATATCTAAATATTATCCATCAAAGTATTATCATTTCAATGCAAATGCTAATCAAAATTCCACTGCTACATTCAAACAATACTGTCTGACTGGCCTATTATGCTCTCTACTTATCATACTAAAAGGAACACATGCATCCCCCCAGAGCACTTCCAGTTTCATATTCAAGACAATTCACACCTGTCCCTAAGAATGCACGAGGGATCCCCCCCAAAATCCAGAACATTAAGAGCCTGTTTTTCTATCTCCTAATGCTTTAAACTGCTACTTGGGCAAAACTCATAAAAAATCTCAGGATCATTTAGAAAAAAAAAACTACAAAGATACAGGGAGTTTCAGATACTGCTCTAGATGATGGAGTTTCAAATACCACATACAATTTATTAAATATTACAAATTTAACAGAAAAGCACATTTAGAACTTAGTTACAATGAATCATCTAACAGTTTAAATTTCAATTTGTGACCATGTGAGAAGTGCAGTCTCCTTATGTAATGTGTAAGGAGCACAGGCTATTTTGACTACCACTCTGGCCCAGTGTTGTAGAATTACAACATAGACTTGACTTAAACTCTAAATCAAATTTGATTAAGGTTTTCCAAAATAACTAAATATGTATGTGTTCTAGAAATTGTAATAAACACAAAAATAAAATATGTAAGGAATTTTACTTACTTGAATCTTGACAAATCAGACCTATATACACTTCTTCTATCCAATAGCATTGTGAGGACAAACAATAGAACCAATTAACTATGTAAATGTGGTCTTGAAAAAAAAAAAAAAAAAAAAAACATTTGCAGGCCTTTTTTTTTAATTGTTACAAGTGATGTTGTAATTCTGCAACAGTGGGCTTTACATGGTTAAAAGATTTCTTATCCTGGTGGACAGCCTTAGACTTACAGCCTGAAATAGAAGCAGAAATATCTAACAGTTTTTAATTTTCTTTTAGCCATAGTTCATTGTAAATTCATGAAACTAAGCATGTTTCATCAGAATGGCTTGTTATCCATGTGTAAAATTTTTTGAAGTGTATAAGACAATAACTGTTTCTTTTTTTACTGTTACTTTGATAAATCATCATGGCAACACCGTTCAGTTTTGCATCTTCACTTTCCTGGCATCATGCAGACAAAGTTTGGTGTGAATTTACTGATTCTCTTAGGAGAAGTATGCATTAATTTACAGCCTGAATCTTCCAAAAATACAAATTCAAATAAAAAGTCAGCTTCCTGTTGGTCATAGCTAATGACTGTAAATCAGAAAGTTGTCCGACTGCACACTACTTAAAGTAGATAGCGAAACATATAGTATTTTAAACAGTAGTATGCAACATTATTTTCACATGACCTCATTGCATTTCATGTTTAGCCCAGCAAGAGTTGTCTAGTAATTTTAGAAAAAAAAAAGACTTTAAAAGATTTTGCATGATTTTATTCTGATCAATTAATGAGATATTGAAAGTTGAAAGAATAAGACTTGTTAAGAAGATGGTGCCTTTGCTTGCGGCTTGCCGTCTTCATGTCCCATGGGACTTAGTTGTTTAGTCCTTATTTTATATTTTTTAATCCAAGGCAGTTCACCCATAAGTCTACGATCGTCTGACACTTCTCAACCTTCAAAGCTTAACCAAAGACTGGACTGTGACTGTTCTACAGAGCCCTTGTGTTCACTCTTCTCCACCTGTTCTGTCGGATATACCGGCCTACTTGCATCGGTGGCATGGAGATTCTACGAAAAGGAAACATAAGAAACGCGGTAGGCGAGGTTGCACTGCCATTAAACGCGAACTCCTCTGGAAAGCTGTTCGTGTATGACAACCTTGCTTACACCAACTAACAGGAGGACACAGCCATGCCGACCCTGTTCGCCTTGCCAAGGTGTTGTGCTATCCGACCACGTATACAACTCTATGCGATCCAGCTGTGTATATCCCATCCAAATCAAATGTCAGAGGTGTAAATTTCTACAACCTGAGCTCTCTATGCCAGGAACCAGTTCAGATAAATCAGGTACCATTGATTTATTTGGCACTGATCAACACCAGATCCTTGGTAAACAAGACCTTCATTATTAATGACTTCTTTTTCTCACATGAACTGGATATACTATGCGTGACTGAGACCTGGCTAAATGAGGGTAATATCAGTGTCCTTTCAGAACTAATGCAGAATTATTGCAGTTATATCAACACCCCCCCCACTTACTGGGCGAGGGGGAGGACTGCTGACCATATTCAGTAAGAAATTTAACATTTGTGCTTTGTCATCAGATGTTTATAATAGCTTTGAACTGCAATTGTTTCTTATAAACTGCAAATCCAGTTGCAGTGGCCCTAATATACCACCCACCAAAATAAAAAAAAAAACCTTTATGGATGATTTTGCTGACTTTTTGGGGACAATTGTTCTAAAATATGACAGGCTATTGTTACTCTGGGATTTTAATATCCACGTGTGTTGTGACTCAATCCCGCTATCTAAGGACTTCCTAAGTCTTGTGCATTCTTTTGATTTTAAACAAGTAGTCACTGCTCCCAAACATGCAAATGGGCATATTTTAGATTTGGTTTTATGTTATGGATTATCTGTGAATGATACTGTGGTACGACGCTAATTTTTCCGATTACAAACATGTTCTTTTTAATGTTTCTGTCCCTATTGAAATTGCATTGCATTGCCAACATTATGCAAATTTTGTAGGATAGATTCTATGGCCCATGCCAATTTTATTACAGTGTTTGAGGATGCAAGCATGTCAGCATCACTTGATTCACCTTTACATTTGTTAAACTCTGAAGAACATTTAACAATATTTAGTAACATTTGTTAAAATGTTATGGACTTGGTTGCTCCTCTGATATCTAGACAAATATAACCAAACCCTCATCCATGGATTAATAATAGTAACATTCGCACTCTTCGTCAGATCTGTAGGAGCGCTGAAAGAAAATGGAAAAAAGGATAAGCTTCAGATTTTTTACGAACTCTTAAAAGGTTCATTGGCTAATTATTCAGAAAGCTGTAAGAGTAGCTAGGCATAAATATGTTTTGAATGTTATTGCCAAAACCAAAAACCTGCTGTTCTTTTTGCTACTATCAACGATGTTCTTAACCCCCCTAATTAGACCTTTACAGAGATATCCTCAGACTTGTGTGAAGAATTCCTTGGTAACATTGTTACTAAAATAGCTAACTTTTCAAGGACTACTTCACCTTCGGTTTCTACTTTTATTGAATCTCATATTTGTCGAGCTACCTGGGGTGAGTTTAAGCCTATAACCCTTTCCTCACTCTACAAAACCAAAGATCAATTAAAGCCTACTGCTTCCCCGCATGACACGATCCCTCCACATTTTTTTTAAACCAATTGAAAAGCTTGGACCTAGTTCGCTGTCTCTTATAAATAAATGTCTTAGCACTGGAACTGAACCAGATCAGTTAAAACATGCAACAGTCAGACCTCAACTAAAAAAAAAGTGAATTTAGATCCAGCTTTACAGTCTAATTTTAGACCCATTTCAAAAAGTTTAGAAAAAGAGGTCTCTATACAATTACATGACTTTATGAGTAGAAATTCTATTCTCAATACATTTCAGTCAGGCTTTAGTATCCAGCACAGCACCGAAACCGCTCTTCTTAAAGTATTAAATGACATCTATCTATCAGTTGACTCTCTATTGGCGATTCTGTGGTTCTCATACTTCTCGATCTATCAGCTGCGTTTGATACTGTTAATCACTCTATTCTTATTTCCCATTTAGAACACTGTATCAGTTTGCAGGGAAACGTTCTAAAATGGTTTATATCTTATTTGACTAACCGTTCTTTTTCAGTTAACATTGATAATTTTGCTCCTTCTATGGCGCATTTTGCTTGCAGAGTTCTGCAGGGATCCATTCTAGTTCCAACTTTATTCTCTTTATACATGATACCTTTATGCGATATTTTTGTGAAACATGGGATATCATTTAATTGCTACGCTGACGACACACAAATATACATGGCAATTAAAAAAGGAAATGCAAAGGCTTTAGAAACCCTGACATCCTGTCTTCAAGATCTCACAAAATGGATGTCCTCAAATTTTCTCCCTCTTAATGAATCTAAGACTGAAATCATCCTATTTGGGTCAGCATCTGCTACAGCAGTCCTTAAAATGGAACTAAAAAAAGTTTGAACCAAACATGAGATCGTGTGTCAAAAATCTGGCCATCCAAATTGACAATGAGCTTAAAATCTCGTTTCCCTTGAGGTCTTGTTTCTTTATCTACGTCGAATTGCAAAAGTTAAGCCGTTTTTAAAATTTTTCAGATACTTAGAAAATCATTGCTGATATTTTCCCACCTAGACTATTGCAACTCTTGTTACTGCGGTATTAAAAAGTCATATCTAGAACTGCTGCAACAAGTCCACAAAATATGAACATATCACTCCCATTCTTGTTTCATTGAATTGGCTACCTGTAAAATAAAGAATTGAGTTCAAAATCCTGGTCATGGTATTTAGGTCTATTAATAACCACATTCCACCTTATCTTGTGGATCTGCTCATAAGACATGTTCCCTCTAGATCACTTAGATCCAGTGCCCAGAACTAGATCTAGGCTTAAGGGTGATCGTTCGTTTGCGGTGAGTGGTCAAAATCTGTGGAATAAACTGCCACTAGCTATATCGGAACGGCACTGACTCTGGCTATTTATAGATCTAAGTTAAAAATTTATTTACTCTCTATGGCATTTTAAAATGGGTGTTGCTTTAGGACTGTATTATTATTATTTTTATTTATTTATTTTTGAAACTATTTTTTGATTCTTGAACAGGGAGGTCAGGCACACATTGTGCTTTCTTATATAGTGAATGTAGGTTGAACAGCTGTTCCATGCAAACAGGTGGTGTTCACACTGTAGATGGCATACAGAGGCCTTTTCTATGAGGAACTGGGAAAAAAAGTTTCAGATTGAGGCTACATCTTTTTCTCCTTTAAAGGGATAGTTCACCCAAAAATGAAAATTTGATGTTTATCTGCTTACCCCCAGGGCATCCAAGATGTAGGTGACTTTGTTTCTTCAGTAGAATACAAAGATTTTTAACTCAAACTGTTGCAGTCTGTCAGTCATATAATGGAAGTGAATGGGAATCATGGCTTTGAGAGTAAAAAAAAAAAACATTCACAAACAAAACCAAATTAAACCCTGCGGCTCGTGACGATACATTGATGTGTAGAGACATGAAATGATCGGTCTGTGCAAGAAACTGAACAGTATTTATTTTTTATTTTTTTTTTACCCCTGATTCACTGTAATGTCCGAACTGTCTAAAGTGGGATTTATACTTTCGCCTGGCTCCGCTTCGCGAGCCTCCGCTGACTGCGCATGCACCTTCCCAAACGGATGAGCTTTTATACTAGTTGTGTTCGCTGTTGTACTATCCTTTGAAATGACAGGAGGCGACGAGGAGTAATTGTCCTCTAAAACCATCGGGAATCACTGGTGAGAAGTCGTCATGTCGGTACAAGACTTCTCACGTGATGAATGAGTTGATGAATTAATTTCTTTATGTAAAAAGTGATTAAAATAATCATAAGCTTTTGTGTTTATTTCACACACAAGACAACTTTAAGCAATAGTGTATAAATAGTATCTAAATTAATTATATTTCTATTTTTATACAATAAAAATTAAATGTCCTTTTATTAAAAAAAAAAAAAGTGAATTTTATTTGCCTTGGAGAGTTTATGGTTGAAACTGATGGAGTTTTTTCTTGATTTTAAGTTGATTCTTTTTAAGTGAAATTGGTGGACTTTGGTGTATGTTCGTCACCCTGAACTTATGCATCTTCGGATGTGGAGCTGCACGGAAAGTTAAGGTTACTCCACCACAAAATGTATTGTGTCATTTATCACTTACCCACATGTCGTTCCAAACCCATAAAAGCGTTGTTCATCTTCGGAACACAATTTAAGATATTTTGGATGAAAACCAGTAGGCTTGAGACTATCCTATAGACTGCCAAATAAATAACAGTGTCAAGGTCCAGGAAAGTATGAAAAGCATCGTCAGAATAGTCCATCTCCCATCAGTGATTCAACTGTAACGTTATGAAGCGACGAGACTACTTTTTGTACATGAAGAAAACAAAAATAACGACTTAATTCCTTTCCTCTGTGTCTCTCCAAATCAGTGTAGCACCATTTTGACAATTCTGAGCAGTACAGTCGTGGCCAAAAGTTTTGAGAATTACATAAATATTGGAAATTGGAAAAGTTGCTGCTTAAGTTTTTATAATAGCAATTTGCATATACTCCAGAATGTTATGAAGAGTGATCAGATGAATTGCATAGTCCTTCTTTGCCATGAAAATTAACTTAATCCCAAAAAAACCTTTCCACTGCATTTCATTGCTGTCATTAAAGGACCTGCTGAGATCATTTCAGTAATCATTTTGTTAACTCAGGTGAGAATGTTGACGAGCACAAGGCTGGAGATCATTATGTCAGGCTGATTGGGTTAGAATGGCAGACTTGACATGTTAAAAGGAGGGTGATGCTTGAAATCATTGTTCTTCCATTGTTAACCATGGTGACCTGCAAAGAAACGCGTGCAGCCATCATTGCGTTGCATAAAAATGGCTTCACAGGCAAGGATGTTGTGGCTACTAAGATTGCACCTAAATCAACAATTTATAGGTTCATCAGGAACTTCAAGGAAAGAGGTTCAATTCTTGTAAAGAAGGTTTCAGGGCGTCCAAGAAAGAACAGCAAGCGCCAGGATCGTCTCCTAAAGAGGATTCAGCTGCGGGATCGGAGTGCCACCAATGCAGAGCTTGCTCAGGAATGGCAGCAGGCAGGTGTGAGCGCATCTGCACGCACAGTGAGGCGAAGACTTTTGGAAGATGGCCTGGTGTCAAGAAGGGCAGCAAAGAAGCCACTTCTCTCCAAAAAAAAACATCAGGGACAGATTGATCTTCTGCAGAAAGTATAGTGAATGGACTGCTGAGGACTGGGGCAAAGTCATATTCTCCGATGAAGCCCCTTTCCGATTGTTTGGGGCATCTGGAAAAAGGCTTGTCCGGAGAAGAAAAGGTGAGCGCTACCATCAGTCCTGTGTCATGCCAACAGTAAAGCATCCTGACACCATTCATGTGTGGGGTTGCTTCTCATCCAAGGGAGTGGGCTCACTCACAATTCTGCCCAAAAAACACAGCCATGAATAAAGAATGGTACCAAAACACCCTCCAACAGCAACTTCTTCAAACAACCCAACAACAGTTTGGTGAAGAACAATGCATTTTCCAGCACGATGGAGCACCGTGCCATAAGGCAAAAGTGATAACTAAGTGGCTCGGGGACCAGATTGTTGAACTTTTGGGTCCATGGCCTGGAAACTCCCCAGATCTTAATCCCATTGAGAACTTGTGGTCAATCCTCAAGAGGCGGGTGGACAAACAAAAACCCACTAATTCTGACAAACTCCAAGAAGTTATTATGAAAGAATGGGTTGCTATCAGTCAGGATTTGGCCCAGAAGTTGATTGAGAGCATGCCCAGTCGAATTGCAGAGGTCCTGAAAAAGAAGGGCCAACACTGCAAATACCGACTCTTTGCATAAATGTCATGTAATTGTCGATAAAAGCCTTTGAAACGTATGAAGTGCTTGTAATTATATTTCAGTACATCACAGAAACAACTGAAACAAAGATCTAAAAGCAGTTTAGCAGCAAACTTTTTGAAAACTAATATTTATGTAATTCTCAAAACTTTTGGCCATGACTGTACACAGCAATTCTGATCAGTTCAATTATATGACTGAAAGACTGCAATGGTTTGAGTTAAAAATCTTTGTGTTCTACTGAAGAAACAAAGTCACCTACATCCTGGATGCACTGGGGGTAAGCAGATAAACATCAAATTTTCATTTTTGGGTAAACTATCCCTTTAAGCTCATTGTGTTCTCACTGGTTAAAGATAATCAGGGGAGAGATTTTTTTTTTTTTAACCAATCTAAATGTAGTACATTTTTATGTAACTATAAATAAAACTTTATTCAGAGGTTTATGTGGATTTACATTTAACGCATGTCATTCACTTACAATAAGTGTCATCAAAGAAATACTGGCTGAAGAAATGAAACATTAATACTGTAGCTAAACGAATTATAGTTAAGTTATTCTAATAGATCATAACACAAACATGGGGAATGGCAATGAACCAGAATCTCCCATCAGGCAATCTTAAGACTCGTTTATCTCTAGATACATGATCAGATGAATCGCAGAGCGACGCGCCCACGTACATTTACATCTGGCAGAGCGGACACCCGATCAGAGCAGAACACAAGAGAACTGGATCAGAATAACATGGCCAATGAGATGAACCGAACTCAGCAGATAAGCACTGATCTGCTCTGAGCGCCCGTTTTATTGAAGTTTAATATCGGACACACCTGTGCGCGTGAACAGGCGAGAATCACTTCACCTTTCTCTGTACGTTTAGACAAGCTGCTCCAACCCTGCTCTTATGAGTCTTATGAGTTGCTTTTGACATCCTGTAGAACTAAAGATGTTAAAGTGTTCTAGGCTTGTATTACAGGGATCCTAACTTAGAATAATATCATATCTATTTTGTAACCATGGTAATTTCAGTTCTGTAATACATCTGAACTGTTTGTGAACACTGTTTTCATTGCTGTCATGGAAGCGGGTATTTTGTCACAGTCATCCTTCAAAAATATTTCCTCTCTCTGAACACTCAATCAATAAATCAGCTGGCACTTAAAGTAGATTAATAATGTTTCAAAAAGCTTCTGCATTATTCATCTATTAGACCGATCACATATGTCTGACAGACAGACTCTGACCTTTGGACAGAATATTTTTTTGGCAGCCTCTGCCGTAGACCACAGTAGCAGAAATTTGAAACTGACTTATTGTGCAGAATTGTATGTATGCATAGAATACATAAAGCATCTACTAAGTGCCAAAATATGCAGTATACATCAGTGCACAGTGCAGTGAACACTGTATCCAACAATGCAATGCGACCTTGACCTGCTATGTCCAGTGTGGTCGATGAACTGAGATAATGTTTGTAGTGATATATCTTGTTTGACTCGTTTCTACTTCTATCTCAGGTTATTGGTCTTCATGGCATCCACACTACGACCTGCTTTACTCACCATTCTGCTGTTGCTCTGCTCGGCATCAGGCTCATCCCAGCGGCCCCTGTGCCCATTCAGCATGTGCCTGTGGTTTGGCCCCAGCAGAGTGAGAAACAGCCACCTCCTTCCTGCAGTCCGCAGAGCTCGAGGTTATCTCTTCCTGCGGTCCAGAGTGCCACAAGCGAGCCCCTCAGCCTAGCTACTGGGACCTGCGGCAGTTCCTGTCCTATGAAACGCTGCACTCCAATGGCCAGCTGACCGAGACTGCAGTGGGCACTTATGGATTTGATGCAAATGCCTTCTACGAGACACCTGCTGGTCACTCCAGAAGCAAACATCAGATCTTTGGCCATGATAGTCGCTTCAGTATTGTTGACCAGGACTTCCTGTTGAAGTACCGCTTCTCCACTGCAGTCAAGTCGTCAACCGGGTGCACGGGTACGCAGAGCTGGGTAGTAACGGATTACATGTAATCTGGATTACGTAATCAGATTCCAAAACTCAAGTACTTGTAATTAGAGTAAACTACTTTTTAAAATACTCGTAATCAGACTACAGTTACTTTTTTATGGATTACATGATTACATTTTATTTACACAATGGTAATAAGTTGTTCACAATTCATTGATTCATTGATTTTTAACGTGTATATTTTTTCCTGTTAAACCTTCCACATATATACATTCATGATTCTTCGAGTTTTTCCGGCGGAGAGGGGGAGGGGTGTCAGAATAGCGCTCAGAAGAAATCAGCAACAAGATAACGGAAAATGGAGGGGAATATAGCCTTTAATATGTTCTTTAATATATTTTTTTAAATGTTGATTTTTCTTCATTGTTACTACCTTATGCACTTCAAATGTTTTGAGATGCAATATTTAACTTGGATATGGTCTTTAATATATATATATATATATATATATATATATATATATATATATATATATATGAGCAATGTTATTGTTGTGAGTTTCATGTTCTTTGATATTCATTTGTGTAATATTGTTTGTCTTTTCCTCATTGTTACTATGCACTTAAAATGTTTTGCGATGGATAGAAATTTCATTGCTGTGTGAATTTAGTCTTTTTCAAAATTCATGTTTGCTATGTAGCTATTTTTTTATGTTTTTCATTGATACATTCATATACACGTCTAGTGTTTTATTAGATTAAATATTTAACCTGGCAGTGATATTGCTGTGAATTTTATGTTTTTCAATATTGGTTTTTGGAATGTAGCTGTTTACTTAATTATGAGTAAATATCCTTTAAAATCATTAGATGTGATTTTGTTTTATTTAGTGTTACTAGCAAACACTAGAAGGAAGGTACATTAGTGTTAGTATTTTGTAAGTATTAACTGTCCATACATTGCACTTGAAAAAGAAGTTATTGTGGCTCTTGTTGGTGAATTAAATATATTTTGTGGAATATATGTTTTCTTTGTATATATCAAAATAGTACAAGATTACACTAATTCAATATATGTGATATCAAATAAGGATTAGCACAAATGTAATCTAAATGTAATCCAAAAGTAATCAGATTACGTTACCAAAAATGTGTAATCTAAGAGATTATATTACTGACTACAAATTTTGTCATGTAATCTGTAATCAGTAACTGATTACAATTCATAAGTAATCTACCCAGCTCTGCGGGTACGTTAATGGGTGATCGGCACATCCTCACAGCAGCGCAATGCATTCACGATGGCAAGAACTATGTGAAAGGAGCCCAAAGGTTGAGAGTGGGTTTCCTGAAACCACAGCAGAAAGATATGTTAGGCAGAAACAGCACAAACACTAGACCTGACAACATGAAGTTCCAGTGGAGCAGGGTGAAGTGCAGACACATACCGAAGGGCTGGATAAAGGGCACTGCCAATGACATTGGCATGGATTATGACTACGCATTACTGGAGCTCAAGAAGGCCCACAAACGGAGGCACATGAAACTGGGCATCAGCCCCGCAGCCAAGAAACTGCCTGGAAACCCGATTCAGTTTTCTGGGTTTGACAACGACCGGCCGGGTCAGCTGGTGTACCGCTTCTGTGAAGCTGGGGATGAAACCTATGACCTCCTGTTCCAACACTGCGATGCTCAACCAGCGACTCTGGAGTCTATGCCTGCATGTGGAACCGCAGACGTCAGCACTGGGAGCGCAAAGTCATTGGGATCTTCTCTGGACACCATTGGGTGGACCTTAGTGGCACGCCACAAGAGTTCAACGTGCTTTGAGTTCACTTCATTAGCACATAAGATAGTTTTATTTCACACAGGAAAGTTGAACAGTGCAACAATATACAAGAACATGTTGACGCATCAATAACTAATAGATCTACTTGGCTTAGAAATACTTTTAACACTTGTTTAGCCATACAATACATCTTGTACAAAAGAACAAAAGTGTTTTGCTAAATTGTCTTAAGCAAGGTCAGGGTTAAATAATTTTTCTCCATTGACAGCCATTCAAAGTAGCAAATTTCATTTCAGTGTCTGTTTTTTTAATTTAATTTTAAAGGCTTTTAAGAAATATTTTCCATCTGCTGCCTTTGATATCACAGTTCAGGACAGTCACTAGTGAAGAGCTTGAGACTGTGAAGTACAGGAGACAAATAGGCACGGATGCCACCTTGTTCTGTACATACCACTGATGCAACTGGCACAGTTTCTGTAAAGTTTTTGTTTTCTCTAGTGTGGACAGCAACCTGTTGACAAAAGGTGCTTGGTTATGTGGAAATGTCATGAATTGCTATGTCTGAGAACTACTGTATGAGACTGCTTTTAAATGCATTTGTTTCCCTCTAGTGGTCATAGACGGTTCTACAGATATCCATACACACACACAGTAAATCAAAGACATTTGCACTTTTGACATTTATTCATTCATTGGCACTAATCATTTTGAGAATTTTAATGCCCACTGTTATGCACAACATTAAAAGCTTTATCAAAAAATAAAAGCACCAGTCATTAATGAGAAATGGACGCAGGAATGCGTGTAATATACAATTAATTATTTTTAAAAAGGCATGTTGCTTGTCCAGAACGTTTAGCTCAAATTTCACCTGAACATCATAAGAAAATGGAGCTTATTTTTAAGGCTTTTGGCACTTTCACATTTAGCACACCTCAAAATTACTGTAATATGAAAAACAAATATACTGTCATAATGTAAAGAAAATCTTAATGGTTTAATTTTCTTGATCATGTCTTATTTTTATCTTGGTGTGAGGTAAGACCCAGATATTTCTTGACAGTTTTCGTGGTAACGATGATCCACCAACAGATCTGAGAAAAATGGGCACTTGACATGTTTTTGTTTTTTATTCCTGTTTATGGCATCTGTACTTTGAAACAAAGCAGTTTTGTAAAATACTGCAAACCTGACAGTCCACAGGCTCTGCTCAGAGCGCACTAGCCACGCCCACTCCAATGGCTCATGGCCCCTTGGGATTTGGCACAGAGTTAACATGAATAGGAAATAAGGATGCTAATCGCGCAAGCTTTAAAAATAGATCCTGTCAGTGCTGTTTTTCTACAAAGTTTGATTGAAACAAAGTGGACACAAAGATACTATAAACAGATAATACTCAAAACACAGTAACAGTGGAAATGATCAAACAGCACTAAATGAACTGGACTTTCCAGTCCTTCATCATGATTGGTTGGGATTAGCTCTTCCAGTTTTTTCTCTTTTCAATCTTTGGCTGAATTTGGACATCATGTGAGATGCGGGCTACAAAAGGATATGACAGTGTGTCGTAAGGTAATGCCCGTCTTCTTGTTGTGTATAACAGTATACAAAATAAAATATTTTATTAAATAGATACAAACGTTGCACGAAAATAGACTGTATCAAAAGCAACAAAAGTTCCCAGTCTCTTCCTGACTCAATATTGTTTCAGGGATCTGGCTTCATCTCCTTGCTCTTAATGCCCAGACCGCTGCTGCTGAGTGGGTACGAATACGCCTTACCCAGCACAATACGGTCCCGCAGCAGCTTGAACAGCACGTAATAGTTGCAGAAGAGGATAAGGCCCAGAGAGAGCGTGTGGTTCCAGCGCTCGGAGCGCAGCAGTGAGTAAAGCTGATAAAGTATCACGCTTGACTCAATCCCAATGAGAAGGTTCAAGATCCGCAGCGGCTTATGGAACAGAAACTAAACAGAAGAAAACAACATCAGCATCAATCACATGGGCAGCGAACATCGCAGTATGATCAGTAAATAATGACGGTGCCAATGGCTAACAAAACACATGATCAAAACTCTCAACACTCAACTAATATCAGTTCATCATCTAAACCAGTGATTTCCCAACCACGTTTCTGGAGCCCCACTGCACATTACATATGTATCCTTCATCAAACACACGATTCAGCTCATTAGGTCATTAAAAGACTCCAAGACCTGAAATGTGTCACACAAAGGAGACATGCAAAATGTGCAAGGTTGGAACATGGTTAGGACCAAGTGATCTAAATCAGCGTTCCTCAAATCCAGCCCTGAAGAGTTTAGATCCAACCCTAATCAAACACACCAGATTAAGCTAATCAAGCTCTTTCAGAGTTACTAGAAAATTACAGGTATGTGAATTTGTAATCCGGTTTTGAGCTTAACTTTGCAGAACCAGATCTGAGGAACTCTGATCTAATGACAGCAGAGTAACAGACACACCCTTTTCTATTTATTAACGCAGATGTTTTATCTCATTATTTATTGTTTGATAAACCATCTGTATTATCTGCATGTTGAATAAAGTCATTATTTGTGTTTTCTTTGTGCACAAAAAGTATTCTTGTAGCTTTGTATAATTATGGTTGTATCAATGATGTCACATGGACCGTTTTATCTACGTCTTTACTACGTTTCTGTGCCTTGACCGTGGTAGGACCACTATTGCCAACTAATTTTCAGGAGAAGTTGCTAAAGGAAGGTCGCTTTGTTGCTAAAAGTTGAAAAAAAGTTGTTAAATGACGTTGTGATGTCATTGCACGATGACGTCATTACGTAATCACGATGCAAACTTGAGTCAATACATCAAATCTCAGTAAAAAATATATTTATGTTAATTTAGATTTGTTCTTAAAATAATATAAATGCATAATATAATGTTAGAATATAATTTTTTTTTATATACAACATTGAATTATTGACATTTTGGAACGATTACAAGTTTTTTTATTACCTAGTAAACTAGCAAAACTACACATTCTGAACAATTATAGTTTTAAGCAGTGTATTATTAGTCAGTATGCTACACCTTTTGATTTTACCTGCAATTTTGTGTTTCGGGTTACAGGGTTTACAATTGATAATGTCCTGGAAAATTACTAGTAGCCTACCTTTTTCATTTTTCTAGATATTTTTCTTACAGTGTACTAACTAATCAATAATCACAGGTACAACAAGGTGTATTGTTTCCCCTTTTTGTGAAAATGTGTGCCTTTTTATTGTTTGAGTCACTTATCAAAAGTTTCTAAAAAAATAGCCAAATAAAATTTAAAAACAGCTAAATTTGTTGCTAGGTGCTTTTGGAAGAAAGTTGCTATGGTAGTCTGAAGGGTGGTTAATTTAGCAACAAAATTTGGCAACACTGGGTAGGACCCTTGCCATCCGTGGAGTGTCAGAAAGCTCTCGGATTTCAACAAAAATACCTTAATTAATGCTCTGAAGATGAACGTAGGTCTTACAGGTTTGTAACGACATGAGGGTGAGTAACTAATGACAACTTTCCTTTTTGGGTGAATTATCCCTTTAATTTGTGGGTAAACATTCATTTGCATTCATGTCATCATACTAAGTTAAAGGACAAGAAATAAAGATACTCACATAAAACCTGGCATGCGAGACGTCGGAGGGCAAGGCCACATTATACGGCCCAACAGCCTTATAAAGACAGCGGCTGTGACGCACGAGGACTCCCTGAGGCCAGATGGTGCTCTCAGACCAGCTGAACACATACCAAAGAGAACAACAACTTCATGACATCATAAACACCCATAACACTGCTGATATTTTGTTTGTAAAGTGTCCTGCAAGCATTTTTATCAGAACTTGACTTCGAAACTATGTCTAAACAACTACATAGTTGAGAGCTGAACCTCCAATGAATCAATCAAAAGGGACATTCATTAATTTCTGATTCACTGAAGGTGTTCTGTGACGTGATGTGATGAAGGAACACTCACATGTGCTGGGGCGTATTGCTGTAGGATCCGTGTTCCAGCCTCTGCCAGCGGCCCAAATGCGCAGCGGAGCGGTGCAGCAGGTCACAGTAACTGGGTGGCAGAAGCTGACTCATCAACATCACAAACGCATTGATCCACACCATGATCAGGTGCTCACACGACCAGCGCATGTCGTAGTACTGCGTGCTCTAGAAAACATGGAACAAAGTGTAAAACCACATGCTCCAATCTGACTGGCTGTTACACACTTATGCACAGGAATGTGTCACTATCATTAACCTGATAGACTCTTTAACATTTTAATAGCAACATCTGCGCCTCCCAGTTAATTCTATTAAAAGTACCACCACTTACAAAGTACTGTCTCACTAATCTACCTCACTGATTGAGTAGTTGGCTGTTTGGTTGAGTAGGGATAGGATGCTGCACCATTATATTTCACTGCATTTTTCCATCCCTGTCTATTACTGTGCATCAAATGATGATTGCTTTCAGATAAACATGGATCCAACACCATATAAACATAAACACATTAATTTTTAAATAAAAATGAAAATTCTGTCACCAGTGACATCACCCATGCTGTTCCAACAGTGAACTAGCCCTCTAAAAATGGGCTGGTAACTACATGTACATAGGAGTTTGAACCCCTACAAAAACAATCACCATTCTGCTCAAGCTGCAGTGTGACTGAACAGTCCGTTCAATGAATACTGTCTGAGGATGGCTCACCCTGACAAAGCACAGTGGTAGGAAGGCCACATAATAAGCACTGAAGAGTGAATTGAAGAGCACTTCCTTGATGCGGCGGTTAAAGTCGGTCTTGAGCTCCTCCACTTCACTGCGGATGAGCTCAGGTGAAGGCGGGCAGGTGTGTGTGGGGATGTGTGCGGGGCTGGAGAACTGCTCACGCAGGTTTTCACGCAGCAGCGCGAGGAAGTCTTTGGGCCGCAGCGGAGGCCCATCGGACCCATCCTGCTCTGAGAAGCTGCATTCGGGTGGAGTGGACTGAGCTCGACCCTCCTGATGGAAGCAGCAGAGCGGCACATAAACACCGAACCTGAATTAGAGATAGAGACAGAATATGTAGAATAAACAACAAAAAATTAAACGAATACAGTACAAGCAGAAACAAGAACATGAGCACCAGTGTCAGAACCATCAGCATCCCACGGCCTCTGACTTACGATTTTTCCAGCCATTTGTGACTAGTGGATAAGGATTTTAATGTATTTATTTTTTATGACAGTGTTTGTTAAGACAATCTTAACTAAAATGATTTACATGGTATTCAATTGGTTTTCCTTGAACACTGACTGACAAATTCAGTGGATTTCTGAAAGGGTGTTCAAAGGTTATGAAGGGATCAGAGAACTTACGTCTGCTCAGTAAGTACCACTGTCATCAAACATGCGTGGACACTGAGATAATCATACGTGCAGTTTCATAAAGAAAACACATTGCCCACTTTCTGATTGACATCTTAAACAACAACAACTTCATTAGAATGTTGAATAACAATAAATAAAAATAAACTAAATGTTTCTGAAGACCAGACTGAACAAGATCTGGAGTCAAACGTTGTAACTTTATAAGAAAGGTAGTGAAAATAACTAAGCAAATCCGTTCAAAATAGCAGAAATGGACCTACAGAATGACATTAATATACAGAGCCCAGCAGCATTACTGCAGGCCCAAGATATTCCAAAGTTATGTCACTTTACAAAAAGGAAATACAACAGTCAGCCAAAAACAAAAAGCCGCCTTCAGCCTGATCTGTCCATGATCATAATAACGGACTTTTATTGACTGGAATTCCCCAGCATGATAGTCTGGAGACTCACGGATAGCCCAGGAAGAGCAGGTTGAGTACGGAGTAACTGTCGAAGAGGTTGATGAGGGTCCAGCATAGAACCCATCCACACAACGTCAGCAGGATCAAGCGGGTCGCAATCAGAGCCACGTACCAAACAAAAGACGATGGACACGCCAGAGAGGCCTGAAACATGACACACAATATCTTTATTAGGAGGAAACAGTGGAAAATCTCATCCCGAGGGACTTTCAGCTCTCAGTGAATAATGATCTTCATGTAAATGTCACTACGATGATGTGACAAATAGACCTCAGAAACCCTGGTTCAAACTTCCTCCTGCGCACACATGCACACACACCCACTGAGGGAAAGCCACATGCAAATATGTTACAAACCAACATTCCCTCTGAGCTACAAACAGTGTCAATGCTGTTAGACTGTATATCAACACTCATGGAGCACTGCTCAACTGTTGTATAATCAAACACACATACATCGTCATATTTGCCTTGCTTGCCAATATAAAGGGAACACTGGTTAACAACCAATCATTTGAAAAGCTTTACTTGATCATTGAAAACAGAATCACCTCTGAGATGATGGTCCACACTAGTCTTCTGGCCAACATCACGGTGATGAAGACAGCCAGGTGATAGTCCATCAGATGGAAGTTTCACACAGAGAGAGAAGAAAAAAAAAATCCCCTTTTTATTACATACTGCTTCACATAGAAAGCAGAGTTTTCTTTTTGTCATCTTCACTGAAAACCATTCATATGAGTGCAAATGTGAAATGACAGCATGTCTTCAAATTCTCTCTTCATTTACCCACCCTCATGTTACATTAAACCGTATGACTAACTTTCCTCAGTGGAACACTGAGGGAGATGTTTAGCATGATGTTCACACTACTCTGAATCATACAACGAAAGCAAAAGGTGATCAGCCCGTCAAGCTCCAATGAAGCATCAAGTATTGCGAACATGGTCCATTTGAGTTGTGGTGCACTATATTCCTCTTTAGTCATTATTCACTGAAAATGAATAATGAAATGAAAATGATGCCAAATGCCACTGATTCTCGTATGTTGCATGACCAACTGTGGCACAACAAATTCAACCAAACAGAATCACGAATGAAAGACTTCAGTCTGTCCTCGCATAAAGCATCATATGACAAAAAACTTGGAAAAATATGACTTATAATACTTTTATGGTGCTTCTATGATACTTTCCAGAGATCAACGATTATTGTCTGCTTTACAATAAAGAGTAGCATGAACACCCTGCCAAACGTCTCTTTTTGTATTCCACTAGTAAACTAACAACAAAGTGGAGTAAAAGAGTAACATCAATAACATAGTAGTAATATCAATGTATCCTGTCATTTGATTGTACCATTGAAGTAGAGGCTGTTGGGTGGTTGTATGAAGACCACCACACCGTCCTATAAATGTTTATGTACTGAACGAAGAGAGCCACCAGCAGGTAGAGGAAAAGCAGTGACTCAAACAGCAGGTTACTGTCCAGAGGAAGGTCGGGAATGCAGGAATGACGGACGGGTTCAGGAGTGATGAGAGCTGTGAGGGGTGGAGCCGACAGACCCACTGCACCGCTGTTCCTGCAACATGCACACACAAACACAAGTTAGTTTGGCTATATTAGTGAGGACGTTGCATAGACTTCCATTGACTTTCTATCATGTTAATGATATTTTCTATTCCATTAACACACAACATCACACAACACTCTCCCCCCAAAACCTACCCCTTACAGAAATGTACAAAATACTACATTTACACAGTGGTGGGCCGTCAGAGTCAACAGGGCCTTCTCTTATTATTTAGGGATCATTTTCATTTGTGTAATGTCCACAAAATGGCCTATGATTAGTTTTGTTGATGTTGAACTGGAATATTCGACAAAGTCTGGGGCCAGCACTACAGATGCTACCCTTTTGTTCAAAGACGTCACATCTGATTTGCAAGGAGCATTAGTGACAGAATCATCAGCCAATCAAATTTTGACGTTCAATGACAGCACGCCCTCTGGGTCTAGCGACGTGTAAAGTGCTACCCCCAGTGTTTAGTTGGGAAGACAAAAGAGAAATTACTGCGATAGGAAGACCTACACCCAAACTGAATTCGCTAACAAAGGTTTTGTGCGCCATTTCAAAGATTTCAACTATGAGTGCTATGAATGACTAACAGCTAGCACCAAGCACAAGTTATTTGGCCAATTTTTTTAATACGAGTAAAGGGACATGGAATGAGAGACGCATGGACTTTATTTACAAGTGACAGGTGAGTGCTTTATTATTTGACGAGTATTGAATCATGCACATTGTTATGGAGGTATACGTGGTGCGTTGATAATACTGTTGCGTTGTGTGTGGATGTCCAGCATTTGTACATTTTTGCTGCTGTGGGCACGTTGTCATTTAAGAGTGACATAAATGTTCATAGTGACCCGTGTATTGGTGTATTACTTTTACTGATCCATGTAGGGAAATTTACTCTGCATTTAACCCACCCTAATCTAGCCTACTGCTGAAATTGTTGATCAGCTGTCATTGTTGTTGGGAGCCTGTGTGCGGCTTAATATCCAAATTATATGCATATGGCTGCTTTAGCTGTAACAGAGATGTGTAAGATAGATGTGTAAGGGTATGTAGTTTACAGTTGCTTACTGAAGGCCCTGACTGAAACCCCATGGTACGCTGCTGCATTTACATAAATATGTTTTGGCCTATTTATAAGCCTTTATAACTAGTGAGTACTAGTAAAATGTCCTCACTAGTAGGTTGTCATATTTCACTATAGAAGTGAGGACATTTGGCCCTCACAAGTTAAACAAATACATACACATACAGGAACACTTTACAAACTGCAAACAACTACAGCCACCAGTGAATGATTAAGACACGTCAGGCCAAAACACTAAAAATCTCTCTTCTTCACTAAACCTCTCACTCCATCAGGAAGCAGATTTCAGTCTGATATTCAAAACCGTTATATATATATATATATATATATATATATATATATATATATATATATATATATATATATATATATATATATATATATATATATAAATAAACAGTTTACTGAAGAATATATAAAACAATGGCAGTTCACAATAAAACATGCATAAAATATTTACAGCATCATTAAAAACGAGGCAGATGTGAACCAGCAGTTGCTGTAAGAAACATGCTGACAGAACCCACGTCTGGCAGGTCAAATCTGGGCTTATGACTGTCGTTTACACTACCCTGGCATTTTCGACCCTCAAAAATGGAGACTTTCAAAAATGCTGCAGACTCCGTTTTAGTTTGAAAACTCTGGGGTTGTGTTTCGGTGAAAACGGACCAAAACGGAGGCTTCTGAAAACTATGGCGTGGCTGCCCACATTCTCTTTGCATATCCTTGACGACCGTGTAAAAAAAATAACAGCATGCTCGTTGTTGTACCTGCATGAATGATCATGTGACACGCATTTTCTGTTGTGTAGTGTGGATGGAAAATGTTTCTGAAATGCAGTGAAAATGCAAGTGTAGACGAGGATCATTTTCATTTTAAAATGCCGTTCTAAAACGAAAACGCACTAGTGTGAACAGGGCCTTTAACTAATCACACGACCCACAAACATCACAGACTCTAACAGTATCTACATCTTGCATGAGATCAGATGAACCTGATGGTGAGCATCCTATTGTCCAGCTCTAAACTGCCCAATGTGGACTATTAAGCAGTGTGCACTGACGTGTAAGCAGACAGTAATATTCACATGGTAGAACTGACATAAAATTTATCATTATAGTTATGCAGCACTTGACATACATGTGTCTGTCTATAAAGCTAACGGTGTTCAAGGTTTTCTCATTAATAAATTAACCCATGGATCATTATTAGTGTTAGATAAAAACAGAAACATTATAAATCTCATAATCAGGATAATTGTGTAATAAGGTGAACGCAGTTTCATTTGGCGTGCTGCTCTCCATGTGTTTCTTTCCGATCTGAAATTAGTAAAACAGCATCATTCATAGAGATGCTCAAGTTAACACACCAATAGAGAACTGCTAAACATCAGTCTGATGTGTTTAAGCCCATGAAGTGTAGGTAAAGCTGTTTTATTATTGATGTATCGCAGTATACAGAGTTCAGCATCTGCATTTCCTGATGCATTTCATACCAAAAAACAGAGTTTGTTTGATGTGGGAGTGAGACGAGTGAAGTGTCTCCATCTTGTCTTTATAATGTGTTAACTATGAAGAAAATGAAATGAATTGTGATTAAATAATATGGATTGTTAATATGGACTGTTTGTGTGTATTCCTGCGTTTTTAGTTACTGTATAAAATGAAGAGGGACTGCAGAATCCACTAGTTTCTTAATAAAGAAAGTGACGATGAGTGAACACTGCTAAGTTTACCTGCACCGGAGCCCCGCTCCATTGCTGAGGCCACCGCCCACCAGTGTCTGCAGTGACGGCAGTGCAGAGCGGCTCAGCTGCTGTCTACTTGGACCCCTGCGGCCCCCGGGCATCTCCGTCTGCGGCTCCCTGTGACCACGTCCACACGTCTTGGCCCAATGCAGCCTGGACACTGTGGGAGAAACATGAGATATTCCATCTGTTTACTGACTGCTAACTCAGATACAGTGTTATTAACCTGGTAACAAATACAGCAGACAGTTAAAGAAGAAGACCCTTAAACATGATGTTAAATTACATGGCAAAGCACAAAACTACTCTCAAGTCAAGAGAATCAATTCAATCAACTCTCATCTTAACAGTCAGGTCAGAGATCAGTGTTGGTACTGGTCTGATAAACGAGCGTTTCACCATCTGACACAAAGCTGCAGTTGAAACTGTTGCGCTAAAAGAGGAACTTAGAGAGTAAAGAAGCTGAACTGTGAGGAAAAAAAACAACAACAACAGCATTTCACCGTGATGTTGAACACAAACTCATCCACAACTGCTGCTGCTGATGGGACTCATCCAATGATGCTCAGAAATGCTGCAAGATGAGACCAGACTAACAGCTAATCTACCACTACAACCAGACAAACACATCAACTATCCCCATAACCAGACTAACGACTGAACTACCACCACTAACTATCGGCTGAACCCCAGACTAACACATCAGCTAACAAACACACACTTCAAACACAAACAGGAAATAAACTAAATAACTGGTTTGTCGCTGTTAACTAAACTAACCCTAACAGAACAAACTCAACTATATAAATATTAATGAGCTGATAGTCATTAGATCAAATAGTGACTGAAGGCATAATTAACACTTAAATTAATAATTAAAGCAACACTTACCGCACATCAATCTTGAGCGCAGACATCAGTCACCTAAACTCTGTAACAACCTCATTTGTTTCTCTCTCTGTAATAATGAGACTGTGGGGTTTCTAATGAGACCGTGTGGAGATTTTGTTTCGCGTGTTGTTGCAGTCGCGTGCTGCTCGTTATTAACGGCCTTAAAATGCAAAACACAAACTTGCAGAAGTTCCTCGCGTTGCAGTTACATACCGACGTGGCAAACCGACGGCTGCGTCACATGACGCCATCAGAGATGCGACGGGTGTGATGCGCAGGCGCTGTACACTAAAGGAAAACGTGGTCAAGGATAGGTTAATGTCATACTTTTTGGCTGATCGGCATTATCGTTCTGCTTGTAAACAAAAAATTGCGTTTAAATTTGTATTATGAACATCATCTTTAGCTTCATCTAAACTGCTTAGACTAGTCTTAAAAATGTAGCCATCTAATGTGCTTTCTTCTGGATTGGTCATAACTTTAAATTTACAAAAACGTAGACTGGCCCACTATTAATAAGAAAAGTGAGACTGATCATCTCTTGGCTAACTTAGGATGACCAAACGTGCCATTTTCCCAGGACACGTCCTGGCCAGGATTTCTATGTTGCCTAAAATTTATATATTGGTGTGTGCACTTTGGATGGGTTAAACGCAGAGCACGAATTCTGAGTACATGGCTGTATGTCACATCACTTTCAAAAAAAAAAAAATTTTCACTTTTTTTTTCCGTCCAGGTTTTGGCTTTGGTTTCCTGTTTTCATATTTAATGAAGGTAATGATCTACAGAGAACGGTCAAAGCGATGCAGATACGTGCACATATTAGTGTTCGACTTGAAGCAACACTGAGCATACCGATAGGTGTATGACATCTGGGCAATGCACAGATATTTTGAGGGACAGTGGCCCAAACCAAAAAAGGGGCATAAGGAGGGTGGGTGCTTGTTAATACAAACTATCCAGTTGTTACAATTTTACAATTAAAAGATAGCACACTCTGTAATGACTGACTTTATTGAAGATGTTTTGATAAGAGTGGGTTCTTCCTCACTCTCTGAACCTGCTTCTGTCTCATCTTCAATGAAAGTGGGGTAAGTTGAGCCAGTGGGTAAGTTGACCTGCCCCCTGCATCTTGGCAACTGTACACTTTTACTGTCATGTGACCATGTATTTTGGAACCACCCATCATTTCTGCCAGACTGTGAAAGGGAGAAACACGTTGGGAGAATGGAAGGCACTATGGCCATAGCCAGGGTTTGAAAATTAGTGTGGTATGGGTGGGAATTGTCCTATAATAACCCCACTCATTATATACAATAAACACTTTAAAAGAGACAGATATCTATGTAGATGTTTGTGAAAGATGTTTTCTCTCTTTTGGAGGAATGAGCATTGTTAAATTATATCACACTGCACTATTACTTTAGGTTGGGGTATATAATTTTATCAGTTGTTTATTATTCATTCAGCAATACATAGGCCTATTACTGTTATAGTTTTCATTAATAACCATTGCTATATAGATGATAACTTTATCTAGTGCCCTTATGAATGTTGTTGGCACGACTTCTGAAAATGAAATGAAAATGTAACTACAATATGAAATAGCATAGACGTAACATACTTGTTCTACAGATCTCTGCACTAGTGCTATATGCTGCTGTTTTGATAGTGTTGATAACGTTTCTGACAGATAATATCTATATGTTTTCTTTTTTTTGTGTGTTTGCGTTCGCCTTACCGAATGTGGTATCCTGTCAGAAATAACATGTCTTTGGACTCTTTTGATTACTATCAGCTGAAGTTCTAGCAGTGTTGCCAGATATTGCTACTAAAATTTTTTTATACATATATATATATCTTTCCACCTGTAGTCAGTAATGGCCAACAAACTGTGTTTTTTTTTTTTAGGAAGGCTACAACTTTGGTGTTAAAAACATTGTTTCAGAAATGCAAAAAATTAAATATTAAAATTTTAACTTCATTTGGTTGGTTTTATGTTGTTAAAAGTTAACTTTAAGAAAATAAATATGACTGTCTGTAAAAGGAAATTATTAAATTAGTTTTTAAATGATTATTTATTTCACATGGGTTTGAATCAGATTCGGTCAGATGGTCATTTTACACCCCTATGGTGCATCTTACCCACTGACTCGACTCAAACCCAGGGCAAATTGAGCCATGGAAACACTTTTTTTTATAAGAAGCCATATTTTTAGAACCCTTTGTCTTTGATACATTCTGATCATTTAAAATGATAAGAATACTTTCATTTGGATAGGATAGATACTTTCATTGTACTTCTGTGTCATTTTCCCTTATCTTGAGGACCACGGTAGTAAAAAGAAAATGGGCTAATCTTACCCCACTCTCCCCTGTAAGTATTAGACATTTAATTTAATATTTTACAGCATAAGTCTATATTATATACTAATAAACAACTAATTTACAACATTTATACTATATTTTTAACTATTTATAGGCATACTATTAAGATGGTTTTAATAAAATAAGATGTGTTATAGATTACTAGTATCAAGAAAAGTGATTATAATGGGAAATATACTTAATTACAAGAATTAAAGTGCGAGAACCTGCTAAATATTCTATATGATGATTTACCTGCTTCCTGGAGCTTTGTATTCGTGTTAGCAATGTCTCTTTCTCTCTCTGTCTTCTTTTTTGTCTACAAAGTGTGCCAACAACAGCAAATGTGGTGTTAGGCTTTCTATTTAAGATCTGATCATGTACAATAATTTGATTAGACACTCTAATTCTAAGAACATGGACATTTTGTACAACACTTTTAGAAGGCCGAGTCATTACCGACAAAAACAAACAAACTACCAACTAATTACTAATTCTGCGGATCATCCCCTGACTAATGTGGATCGTAATGCATCTACCTGGTAATGCAACGACCTTCGGGGACTGTGGTCTGCTCTCTAGAGCTCTCACGGTACTTTGTTATACAACAATTAGTCTGCGCAGCTCAAACAAAGCCAAAATGTGGATATTTTAGGCAAAATAGAAATCCTGGCCAGGACGTGTGCAGGGAAAATGGCACGTTTGGTCACCCTAGGCTAACTGCTAGTTGGTCAAACTAGTTCTTAAATGGGTCCTATTATGCTTTTTCACTTTTTCAACTTTAGTTAGTCTGTAATATTGCTGTTTGAGCTTAAAAAAGATCTGCAAAGTTAGAAAGCTCAGAGTCCAATTGAAAAGGAAATAGTCTCGTTTGGACTACAACACATATTTTCCGGGATTTGTGATATCACAAATATGGATGAATTGGGTGAGACCTGGTTGAGCTGCACTAGAGAAGTCAACAAGTGTTATCATTATGTCAGAGACACGCTAGCTTTCCCAAGGCAGACGAATTTAGGTGGTTACAATCAGCCGGGTATAAATCGCGCTCAAATTGATTTGATTATGACACAATATTTACACTGAAGCTTGCAGGTGGCTATGGTAAGGGGCATGACATTTCCCAACCAGGCGGGCTGAGTGGTGCCAATCACAACACACACTGGCCCAGCTAACCAATCACAGCACATCTTGTATTTCAGAAGGTGGGCCTTCATTTGATACAGGAACTATTCTAGCCGTTCATGCCAGACTGGGGAGAGATGTAATAATGTAAAATATGTGAAAAATAATGTTGTTTTTTGAACAACCTAGTATGAGAGCCTGTTCTAGTACACCCCCAAAACAAAATCAAGACTTTGTAAAAGAGCATAATAGGACCTCTTTAAGACACAGTCTTAAAATAGTGGCTATGTTCATGCAACCGGCCCCTGCTGAAACAGGCCAGAGCAAACATTCTTACTGCGGCAGTGAGAGACTGGATGAAATGAGAAGTTCTGGTCCTTCTGATGAGGCTCTCATATTTGATTTGAACTACAGCAACATTAATTTTAATGAAATTCGGCATTATGTCAATCACAGTCCTTAACCTTGAGCTCAGAGAAATCATTAATTTTGCTCAAAGCTGAAAACATGAATGTATTGCTGTGAGGAGAGATCCTATGATCACCTGATATTGGCCTGAGAAGACGGCACTAATGAACTCACATGCAAACATGTGAGCTTGTCCTACAGACCTCAGGATTTATTTGTGCAGATAGGAAAGGAAGAATTGCACCAAATTGCTTGCAGGAGACATGCATATGATGCATAAATGTTAATAGATTGTCCATCATATTTGCAAATTAGAAACATGCCCAAAAAACCCTTTACAGAGGCTGTTCACGTGCTGTAGTTCAGCAACACAGTGATTAACATATACACACATTCAGATGAAGTTTATATAAAAATGCAAGGCTGAAAGAATGATTGATTTTAAACTTACCAGTTCTGTCTCACACAAAGACGCTGTTTACAAAAAGACTAATGAGGAGTAAACCTGAGCTTGATCAATAAAACAGTCAACACATTTCACACTGGACATCTGTTTAAGTTATTTCTTGTGTTTAAGTAGCCAAAGATGGAAATCACTGAAGTTCACAGGAAATTAATCCATAACTAGTGGCAATAACTTATTAGACATGATAATTAGCATTTCAGTGGTTATAGCATTCAATGCAAACAAGCGTCTCATACCAATTTCTTGTATTATATCCCTATGCTGTAAATGCTGTGGCTACATTACAAAAAAAAAAATCAAAAAATAAAAATGTTATAAATATTGACAAAAATTTAGTTTACACAGATAAATCCTAAAACCCAAGCAACCTATAAAATCTATATCATTAAAATACAACTTCCTCTAATGCCATTACTAGAAGATGATATTCATATTCACATTAATATAAACTGCTCTGCACACAAATATAAAACAAAAAAATGAGTGATCAATGTTCAGTGTAACATCCTTCAAACATGTTCAGTAAAACAGATGTTTTTTTTCTTTGTGCACATTAACACAGAAGCTTCAATGAAGTTGGTCTACAGGCACTCTGGATTAGATGCAGATGTCAGATGACTATACTGGTGCCACTTCGAGAATTTTTATCCTGCAGGAGAGAAGAAGTGCAGTTAAACATCAACATCAACACACCCACAAGATCAACAACACCTACTGAACATAAGACAGGTGTGTGTGTGTGTGTGTGTGTGTGTGTGTCTGCACACAGATCTCAGTGATTATGAACTGTGTTGTTGTGTTGGTACAGAGGGGACCAAACATCAGAGATCACTAGTGAAAATGCTAACTTTTTTGCATTCTTTTTTATCGGAATACAGAAAACAGTTAAACTTAGAATGTTGAATTCATGAATATCAATATTTGTATTGTATATTTGTAATTGCACTAGAGCTACATGAACTAACCCTGATGATCATGTTCTACAGCAGTATCTGAGATGATCCGAAGATCTTGACTGAAAGAAAAACATCTGACCTTATCCTGTGACTTAAATGATCAATTACTTTCTGATAAATTAATCTGATCTCATCATAGCTCTGTGTTCTCATAATTTCTCATTGTTCCTTCCAGGTTTAAATGAGTAAGAAAGAATCCAACTTTTCACATTATTGATGTGGTTTCAGATGTTTGGATTCCACATTATATCTAATCATGGCACCAGAGCTTCCAACATTTTAGTTTAATGGTGTGATCAGATGTGATTATGAACATTAAAAAGGCAAAACTGTCAGACAGACACCAGGCAGCTTTCAATGCTCAAACAAACAACTAAGCAGAAACTCTTACAGAGAACCGTTCAGGCCGCTTCATCGGCTTCTTTCCAGGCTCGTACTCGGTGTAACTGGGCGGATGATTGGACCAGCCGCCTCCCCGACCTCCTCGAGCACCTCCACGTCTGCTGTCGTCATCATTAGCTGAGCTCCACGAACCATGGCGAGGCAAAGGAGAATAATTGTCTCGTCTGGATGGGCCCCGGCGGTCGTCGGCCAGCAGATCATCCCTGGAACGTGAGCGAGGACGGTGTGCTCCGGACTGGCTCCGGGTGTCCAGGACATCTTCCTGACTGTAGCTGCGTGGGATGGTCGGACGATGGAAGTGGCGGTCGTTGCGGTGGGATGCACCATAAGTGGACGAGCCGCTGGAGGGGGCTTGTGGACGTCCTCCTCGTGAGCCGGGCAGTACCCTGCGTGAGGTGGGACCATCGTCCAGGCCGGAGAGCATGCTGGGAGGGCCGGCAGAAAAGGGCACATGATGCGGCATGTGTTGGGGAGGAGGAGGCATGTGCTGCAGTGGGATGGAAGGCTGTGGCTGTAACAGTGGGCTGGTGACGTCCATGCCGCGCATCTGACTCTCCAGATAGTCCAGCATTTGGTTGGTCCCATGAGCACTGCCGTTACCATGAATGCTGGGAGGAGGCATGTTACCGGGCATGGATAACATCTGTGGTGGAGGCAGTGGGACGGGCGTCATCGCACCTTTGCCTGATGCTGGGCCTGATGTGGGAAAACAGAGAGATTTATAAGCCAGTCTAAATTTCACTGAATTGGATACAAAATATCAAATCAACTGGCATCTGTGCTCAAATGGGCTTTTGAATATACATTTAATTATAAAACACACACACTTAAGTTACAATTTTTGTCAAAAACATTAAACCTATAATGCTACTGTATCCTATCTGATAGATGAATTTCTCCTCCAAGGCCATTTTTTTTTTAGCAAGTAAGGTATCTTTTAGTGTAATTGTACAAATGTCTACCTTCAGCCTGTAC